>NC_048415.1:550258-555969 GCF_013103735.1 Etheostoma cragini
GTCCACCGAGCTGCTGATCCGCAAGCTGCCCTTCCAGCGCCTGGTCCGCGAGATCGCCCAGGACTTCAAGACCGACCTCCGCTTCCAGAGCTCCGCCGTCATGTCCCTGCAGGAGTCCAGCGAGGCCTACCTGGTCGGCCTGTTCGAGGACACCAACCTGTGCGCCATCCACGCCAAGAGGGTCACCATCATGCCCAAAGACATCCAGCTGGCCCGGCGTATCCGCGGAGAGAGGGCTTAGACCCCCTCCCCTACCGGACCTCACTCTCATAAAGGCTCTTTTAAGAGCCACACACAACCTTTAAAGAGCAAACTATCCTATAAGAGTTTTAAGGTATAACTTAACAAATCCTGACTATAACATTGTTTTACATCATTACAACCTGATTAGCAAAAGGATCTTTTCTCTTCTTCTGATGCCCAGTGCTGGTTCCTTAGTGGGAAGTAAGTTTCTGTAATTAAAATCTGAGTATGGTCCAGACCTGCTTTTTATGAAAGGTGCAATAAGTTGTGATTTTGCACCACATGAATAAAACTGAATAGCAGAATATCAGGAGCCTGACCTACATACTGCACATTGTTGATGTTTAGCTGACCTTGTTCATGAATGGCCACAATAAGAAATATTAACACACTCTTTAGACTTAAGTTCAAGAGGGAATTAATGACACAAACATTATAATAGGTCTACTGCTGTCTTATTCCTCTAATACGTGTTCTTTTCTCTAATTTCCTTCATTAGATTTCTCTGTGTGCACTTACTTAAATCTTTTATTAGAAGGGAAGTATTTCTCAGTTTGAGCAGTGTTGTTGTGACTTTAAAACCATTTGGTTTTATTCTAATGTGTAAGATTATTTTGGACCAATAGACTAATATCCAATGTGAAATAGGCTTATTTATCAATGAATTAGGTCCTGTGTGTGTGTGTGTGTGTGTGTGTGTGTGTGTGTGTGTGTGTGTACACTAAGTGTTTGGCCGACCCTATTAACCCTTGCGTTGTCCTCGCAGGTCAAAACTGCAAATCAACAATTTTTTACCCATTTTAAACTATTTTTTGACGCATTTGAGATACTTTTTTTTAATCACTTTATGATGCTTTTTTTTTTACATTTTCTTCATTTTTGCAACCCTACCATCAGTCTACTGTACACATCACTAACACCAATACATCCCCACTATTCATCATCACACTAATTCATGGTCAAGAAACCTCATTTATATGAACTTAACTCCTTTCTTTTTATCTTTATTTCTTTTTTTTGCAGGAATAAAACACCCATTTAAGTAATATTTGGAAAATTTGAATGAAAGAATCCCAAATTTCTGCTGTAGAAACTTTTAAAAACGGGTCAAATTTGACCCCAGGACAACAGGAGGGTAAAATGGTTTAGATAAAATGATGCAAGCAGCCAGTGACAAAGGTATTCTTTAGGTGTTTTAGCCAGGTGTATATTGGAAATAAAGTAAGGATAATTAGAGTGAGCTTTAAATAAACCACAAAGCAAAGTACTGCAACAGTTGGAATATGCTGGAATACAGCATACTGTATATGTAAATATTGTAATAAAATTTCAAAGACCCTGTATGAGATGTGTGTGTGTGTGTGTGTGTGTGTGTGTGTGTGTGTGTGTGTGTGTGTGTGTGTGTGTGTGTGTGTGTGTGTGTGTGTGTGTGTGTGTGATTTTGCCTCTGATATTATTGTCGTTGTTTTTTTTATTTTTAAAGCCACTTTTTTCCCAAGATTAGCTTCAATAATGTCCACATGGTGTGTGTTTTCATTCTAAATGTACAAGTGGTAAAAAGGTAGTTTTTAATCTGGGCTTGAAGTTTGGGAACAACATTACTTCACACATCGTGTTGTTGACAAACCATTCAGGGGATTATGGTATAAGTTAAGTACCTGCTGTTGTTTCGGACGCTTCACTTTCCATTTGCAGACGTGTGTCCTTTTGTTTTGATCAGGACTTGAAGGTGTTAAATGCTCTTTACTCTGAATATGCAGAACGGGTCGTTCACACATCAGGCCGGTGAATGGAGGAACATCTGGAGGACTGGTGGAAGGACAACAGCCTGGTCCATCACCCCTTAGACAAAGACATGGTTGGTGACACCCCCCCCCCTACACACACACACACACACACACACACACACACACACACACACATGAAGAAGCTGTGGAAAGTGCATTGGTAAAACACATTTTTTGTTTATTTAATACAGGTACGGTGCATATTATTATTATTATTATTACTATTTTTCATTGCAGTCCCTAGACAGATAAGATAAGATCACATAAGATAAGAAAAACCTGTATTTGTCCCACATTGGGGGAAAACTGCGGTTTGCAACAGCAAAGACATGAGCAGAGATATATACGCGTACCAGTAGCATAACAAGTGTCAAACAAAGACGTCACGTTCTTACGGTAAAATAAAAACCAAGTCACTGGACATTAAATAAGAATAAAACAGACAAAAAAATTAGATAGAAAATGCCTCATACAGTCTCCTATAAATAAATAAATACTGGTAGTATAAAAGTATTGTAGAAGGGCAATAAACCAGATTGTAACAAGTCAACCTGAAAGTAAAATTACGTATTTACATAATGACATAATTACAATATATTATACATTGGGTAAGAGTTAAACATAAGAAAACATAAAGAAACTGCCTGTGCTCCAATGTATTGTAGTGGGTATCCTGTTCTGTATGTATGGGTCTTTTTGGGGGGGGGGGTTCACATTAGGGGGTCTGGTTGTCCTCCCCCAGGGAAGGTTTTGAGCATCCATGACTTCATTTCCTGCATTCTGACAAACTTTCATGCACCATATTGCAGTGGAAGTACCTTTATTTAAGGATATTTAGTTTTAATCTTATTTTAGTCTCATGTAATTATCTAATTTTATAGCATTGTAAAACAAATGGAAGTGTTGTTGAAATAGTATTGAGTAAAAGTTGACATATTCCAGTCTGTGATTATCATCAACATCCATTCCTTTAATTTTAGTCTCAATAATTCCTAATTTCGGCTTTTCTAACTCAAACATTAGGTATAATTTCCTATAAATGAGGTTTATTGACCATAAATTTAAAAAATAACTGTAAAACTAAAGTTAAGAACGTAGTGTTACGTAGTGGTGAACATAAAAAAAAGTGTAAAAAGTGTTGAAAAAAGGGACAAAAATGTTTAAAACATTTTTTAATTGAATTAAAAAGCGTCAACAAACGTGTTGGTTAAACTTCTCAAAAACAATCAGAAGAACGAGTCTTTTACTCACTTCAGAAATGAATTTCGGAACTTTTGTGAGTCTATCCAAACCATTAATAGTAAGAAAACTATCTATATAGCTTATATCTACTGCAAGATATTAAGGAATTAGAATTGTATAGCCTTTGCCCATCTCATCTTGTCCTTATTGTATTTTATGTTCTTGATGTTTATATTTGAATCCATTCTTCTCTTTTTCCTTTATTTGTATATCTATGTCCATTTTTTTTTTTAAAGATTCCACATCCACTGTATAGTAAGGATATTTTATTTTTATACCTATTTTATTATGCTGTTTTTTTTATTTAATTTTCTACTGATGCCAAAGTGATCAATGTGTTCAACATGTTTTGTAAAACTTAAAGATGATAATAAAGAAAAAAAAAGAAAAAGAAGGACGAGTCTTAACTTCCGGCTGCTTGGCCCCGCCCACCGAGACACACTGCTCTCTCTTACGTCCGCAGATCAGACGTAAATACAGCCGTTTGAGGACCGTTGAGTCATTCGTTTCGACGATCTCAACCTACAATGTCCGGAAGAGGAAAAGGCGGGAAAGGGCTCGGTAAAGGAGGCGCTAAGCGGCACCGGAAGGTTCTCCGTGATAACATCCAGGGCATCACCAAGCCCGCCATCCGCCGTCTGGCTCGCCGCGGCGGCGTGAAGCGGATCTCCGGTCTGATCTACGAGGAGACCCGCGGCGTGCTCAAGGTCTTCCTCGAGAACGTCATCCGTGACGCAGTGACGTACACCGAGCACGCCAAGAGGAAGACGGTGACCGCCATGGATGTGGTCTACGCTCTGAAGAGGCAGGGCCGCACCCTGTACGGCTTCGGAGGATAAACTCTAAACCGGACCCGGACCCGGACCTGGTCCTGGTCTAACCACACAACGGCTCTTTTAAGAGCCACCCACGTCTTCTTAAAGAGACAGTATCCTCTCATAGTCTCAAAAACCTCCTATCCTTAGTGTTTTGTAGTCACAAACATGTCATTTTTCATTCATATTGCCAATAATCTCTGCTGGAATAAAACAAACTCATATCATGCTCATAAAGCATGATATGCTCATAAATATGCTCATATCGTGCTCATAAATGTCACTATATTCATAGTGCATTATATTAATTCATTGTATTATGAGCTAAAGAGCAAAGGCACTCCACATAGTCTGCTTGGTTTCAGTGTGATAGTTTACTGTGACCCTATCGTAGGTTGTTTTGGTACAATGGGTCCAACCATGGCTCTGCCGAGTGACTTTAATTCTGAAAAGCAGGGCCTTGTGGTTAGGGACATGTCCCCTGTTTGGGTGGAGGTCCTCTCCAGTAGCAGTCTGAGACCTGGTCTCTATTTTGCAGGCCTAGACACTAACCTTCTGAAGACCAAACACAGCGCACAAACATGTCACGTGCTAGCAAATGAACTGTATCTGTATGTATATAATAGTATGTACTGTACCTTTGTATCCAGCGATGGCGTTTACAAGCAAATACTCACCGAGCTGAGAAGAAGAAAAGCTCTGGACAGAAATCTGCTCCTTCCTTGGGACATCATTCATTTGTAATTCTTTGCACTCTAGCACATGCACTTTAAGCCCCTTTTTGCACTTTATAACGTATGTTAGCCTTGTAAATTGTTATTTCTATTGTATTTTGTTTTATATTTCTCGCTCGCTACTGTTTAATTGTGATAACACGTATTTTGTAAAACTTCAATAAAATTCTTTAAAAATAAAAAAAGAAAGCAAATGAACTGCCCTCCATCATCATGCAGAAAGGGACAAGAGTTAGACAAATTTAGGGAGAGCTATGGATGCATATTCTCTGTAACCTTGTCTCTGGATTATATATTCTATGGTAATAAACCTTTTTATCCTCTTTTAAGAGCCACAAACAACCTTTAGAGAGCAAACTATCCTACATTTATTTTACAGCTATTTTACTTTACTAGACCAGTCCTGCATATTAAACTGTTCTATGATTATGTCTTAAAATATAATAGCGAGTTCAACACGAAGTCACAACCTCACCCACATGCAGCATATTTTCAATGATAGCTGACCTTGTTCATCAATGGTCCTACAATAAACATAACATTTTTGGCTTTAAGGTCAAGAGGGCAGTAAAACCGTTTAAATACGAACCATAATGCCTCAAAACGAATAATAAAGTGAGCATAAGAGCAACTAGATACCCGGTGTCCTTATTATACCCCCTTATACCCAGGGGCCTCATTTCCTATTTTTCAGAACTGTTCATACTGTTCATATTGTAATATAATAACAAAATACTACTTTATCCCAGTGCCCGTGCACTATGCACATTTAAATAATTGTATTGATCTCTTCATTGCACTCATGCCTCTATAGCAGGGGTGTCAAAGTCAAATGGACGGAGGGCCAAATAAAAAATTTAGCTACAAGCCGAGGGCCGGACTGTTCGAAT
>NC_048415.1:556069-558684 GCF_013103735.1 Etheostoma cragini
AAGATCATCCCAGGGGCCGTAAAAAACCTTCTCGCGGGCCGGATGTGGCCCGCGGGCCTTGACTCTGACATATGTGCTCTATAGTGTAGAGTATGTTTATATTGTGTATATATTAGTGTGTATATTTCTGTTTTGGTTGATATGTGTGTGTAAGCACAGTGTGAGTAATGTGTCCTCATACCTGGCGAATAAAGCTGATTCTGATTCTGATGTATGTATTATTACTATTACAACGTTTTTTTTTATTTCTTATACTTAATATACAGTTTTTCCTCATGCGTCTACTTAATGTGTATTTGTGTTATTCTCATGTGTACATTTTTTCTTTGAGCTGGGATTTCCCCGATGTGAGATTAATAAAATCTTATTTTATCTTAATGAGACAGTACATCCAGAGCAATTGTGTAAATATCCATCTTTGGAAATAATATCATTGTGTGTTAAAAGGCTAATGTTGATCAAGCCAGTTAGTTGTTTGTAATAGTTGAGTTAAGCCACAGAAATTTCTATTTTAAGTTTTTCTTTAATAAAAAAAAATCTAATGCTATTTTTCCAATGTTCCCATTTTGTAAAGAGTTTGACATGATAGTCTCAACTGTACATTAACATCTCAGATGTTGGTCATAATGTACTATGAAATAAAAACATGTAATAATTAGAGTATTACATTTCCTAGAGTCTAGGGTAATGTGCTATTAATATAATACTCTAATTATAGGTCTAGGTCCTAGACACATACGATGCAGAGACTGAGTTAAGATTAAAATGATTTCCCACTAAAGGCCACAATTTCTTTTCAAAAAGTGAAATGTCAGCTCTTGTGTCATTATGTAACAGTGAGACAGTCTACTTGGAGCTGGAATTACACCTAATATTTTGAGTTAAAAAAGCAGAAATTAGGAATTATTGTATGGAAACAATTCCAATTTTGTGGCTCTAGTAGCATAAAGTGCATGTAGTAGCATAAAGTGCATGTAAAGTGCATGTAGTAGCATAAAGTGCATGTAAAGTGCATGTAGTAGCATAAAGTGCATGTAAAGTGCATGTAGTAGCATAAAGTGCATGTAAAGTGAATGCAGCAGCATAAAGTTTATGTAGCAGCATAAAGTGCATGTAGACAGTAAACGGACTATAGACATTTGGGATTTGCAATGAGTATTAAATTCATAGCCTACCAACCAGAAACAGATTCTTATACTATGAAAATGTCAAGTTTTATCTGTCTTCAACCCGAGGACTTCACGAGGGTTAAACTGTTATTTGTGTGTGCAGCAAGTAGTAAACACATTGTTTAAAGCTCTTGTGGAATTTTTAAGTTAAGAAAACGTGTTTTCATATTATATCCAACCATTAAAAAAGGTAAGTTGAGCTCTTAGTGGAGTCGGTGGGTGGCTCTTAAAAGAGCCGTTGTGTTGCTATAGTAACAGCGGGGCGGGACGGTCTACTTGGAGCTGGTGTACTTGGTGACGGCCTTGGTGCCCTCGGACACGGCGTGCTTGGCCAGCTCCCCGGGCAGCAGCAGCCTCACGGCGGTCTGGATCTCGCGAGAGGTGATGGTGGAGCGCTTGTTGTAGTGAGCCAGGCGCGAGGCCTCGCCGGCGATGCGCTCGAAGATGTCGCTCACGAACGAGTTCATGATGCCCATGGCCTTGGAGGAGATGCCGGTGTCGGGGTGCACCTGCTTCAGCACCTTGTACACGTAGATGGCGTAGCTCTCCTTCCTGCTCTTTCTCCTCTTCTTCCCGCCCTTGGCCGCGGTCTTGGTCACGGCTTTCTTGGAGCCCTTCTTCGGGGCGGACTTGGCTGGTTCAGGCATAGTTCTTATCGGTACTTTGCAGTAACAGTAAAATGGTGCCCTTCGAAGAGCCACAGTGGTAATAAACACACTGTATGCAAATGAGGCTGTGTCGCCCCCATCCTGTGATTGGTCGAGCTGTTCAAATGGGCAGAACTACTCATCAGAGCCGTACTTATAATGTTCTTTTACACAAAGAAGAGTTTTCTTTTGTTTTAAAGCTTCTTTATTAACCATCCTGTTGTCTTCGGGTTAAATTTAAACCTTTCCAAAACGTTTTTGTTTGTCGTTCAAAAAAAGCACATTGTTTTTGGTAATCTTTTGGTCCAGTATTGTGTGAGAATGCTGGGACAGGCTTAAATTAGTATGAGTGTTAGTGTGTTTCTGACAACTTCACAACAGTTAATGTTATAAAAATAAGGATACAGGGTATCTAGTTGCTCTTATGCTCACTTTATTATTCGTTATGAGGCATTATGGTTTGTATAAACGGTTTTAAAGGAAGGTTGTTGTATAACGAAAACATGTATATCTCTTGCTCCTAGAGTTACTGCCCTCTTGACCATGAAGCCAAAAAAGTAATGTCTATTGTAGGACAAGGTCAACTAGAATTGAAAAGATGCTGTATGTAGCAGAGATAGTGACTTCATGTTGAACTCGCTATTATATTTTAAGACATAATCATAGAATAGTTTAATATACAGGACTGGTCTAGTAAAGTAAAATAGCTGTAAAATAAATGTAGGATAGTTTGCTCTTTAAAGGTTGTGTGTGGCTCTTAAAAGAGCCTTTATGAGAGTGAGGTCCGGTAGGGGAGGGG
>NC_048415.1:558784-562388 GCF_013103735.1 Etheostoma cragini
GTTGGTGTCCTCGAACAGGCCGACCAGGTAGGCCTCGCTGGACTCCTGCAGGGCCATGACGGCGGAGCTCTGGAAGCGGAGGTCGGTCTTGAAGTCCTGGGCGATCTCGCGGACCAGACGCTGGAAGGGCAGCTTGCGGATCAGCAGCTCGGTGGACTTCTGGTAGCGCCGGATCTCCCTCAGAGCCACGGTACCGGGCCTGTAACGGTGGGGCTTCTTCACTCCGCCGGTGGCCGGGGCGCTCTTACGGGCAGCCTTGGTGGCCAGCTGCTTCCGGGGAGCTTTTCCTCCGGTGGACTTACGGGCGGTCTGCTTGGTCCTGGCCATCTTAACTCCTCTGACTTCTGTCTGTTCACAGCTAAAGAAAGAATACTCCGACACAGAGAACAACGGCTTTATAAAGGCACTGCCGGAGCAACGCTGATTGGTCCAGGCGGGGTCTAGGCGGGAGGCACGCGCACTGTAGCTGAGTTCCAATTGGACAAAAGGAATTTAAACTAAACAGAGCGCACAACGGCTGAATAACGGCTACAGGAAGACTTCTTCTCCTTTCCTTCGAGTGTTTAAAACCGTTTAATGTCTGGCTGTATGACCTAAGCTGGGCTTTAAGAAAGAAGACCGAATATTTTGATCAATAACGAGCTGTAGTTTGTCAAATTGAAATGAAATATTTGAACCAAACACTACAATTAAGATGTGTGTCTCATAGTAAATATGTAAACCATGAGGGCACTTGGTATAAGACAAAATAGAAAATCCATCATATTAATTCAAATAAACTTGTTTTGTCCACAGAGGAAAACGTTACATCAAGATGTTGTCAGTTATTACCGTCATTCCTTATTTCTTCAGTCAAATGAGAAGAAATGAGACACAAGGCTCTTTTCGGAGCTTGAATAGTTTCTTTATTACATGTGAGAAAAATAAAATGATCTGAGAAAAGAAAAAAGGTTTGAGAGATAAAGTGTTGTATTTTTTGTTATCATTGTGAAAAAGTGTTTCTGTAAAGACATCTTTCTTGTCACTCTCACGGCCATGTCTTTAGTCCAAAGCAGATTCCTTGCTCTCATCTCCGGGATCTTTTATTTTGAAAGTGCCATGGGCCCCCGCCCACGGCACGTTCCTATTGGCCAGTCCTGCCAGCACCGTTTTGTCTGGCGAGTCCGTCCGGCTCATTATAACATTGTCACAGGCACTTATCAACAACTGCCATCTCACTACTAACCATCGACTGTATATTAATTATTATAATTAATAAAAAGGTCTGTGCTTTTAACAGTTGAACTAAAATGTAAACACATCGTTATTTCAACAAGTTCTTAATTATTTTACGTCATATTATTGACAAAACAATATAGATGAGGATACTGTCTCTTTAAGAAGACGTGGGTGGCTCTTAAAAGAGCCGTTGTGGGGTTAGACCAGGTCCGGGTCCGGTTTAGAGTTTATCCTCCGAAGCCGTACAGGGTGCGGCCCTGCCTCTTCAGAGCGTAGACCACATCCATGGCGGTCACCGTCTTCCTCTTGGCGTGCTCGGTGTACGTCACTGCGTCACGGATGACGTTCTCCAGGAAGACCTTGAGCACGCCGCGGGTCTCCTCGTAGATCAGACCGGAGATCCGCTTCACGCCGCCGCGGCGAGCCAGACGGCGGATGGCGGGCTTGGTGATGCCCTGGATGTTATCACGGAGAACCTTCCGGTGACGCTTAGCGCCTCCTTTACCGAGCCCTTTCCCGCCTTTTCCTCTTCCGGACATTGTAGGTTGAGATCGTTGAAACGAATGACTCAACGGTTCTCAAACGGCTGTATTTATGTCTGATCTGCGGACGTAAGAGAGAGCAGTGTGTCTCTCTGGGCGGGGCAAAGCAGCCGGAAGTTAAGATTCTTCCTTCGGATTTTCCTCTTACAGTGATGAATATAAAGATTACATTTCTGTGTGTTTTTGTTGAAGATAAGGAAGTAGACTTCGTTCTCAACATATTGTTACTGTTAGGGAAACATTTTATACATAACTGTAGATATTTTAAGACCAAACCCTCCCTGAGCCACTGGAAGAATGAGCTACACCTTTTGTATAAGTCACTGAAACTGGTTAAGGTTGGAAAAGCCCTTGATTTGGTTTATCTACTTGAAACTTTTCATTTAATTTGAGATAGCTCTCTTTATTTATTTGTTTGTCATGTATTTATTTATTTTATTTTTCTCTCATTTCTTTCCTCTGAATTTTGATTTGATATGTATATGCTGTTATTTTTTGACTTGTTCGACCCGAGGCAAATGTTTTTTTTTTTAAATTGGTCTGATTTTTCTACTGCCTTGTTTGTTTGTATATTTGTATTTTGAATGAATAAAAAAAAATAAAAAATAAAAAAAATAAAAAAACGGGTTAAGGACAGAAAAGCCCAGGATTTGGTGTAGCCTACTTACTTGAAACTTTTAACTTAATTTTAGATTAGATTTTATTCATTTTCTTAATTTAGCTTTCTTATGTGCATGCTCCTATTTTCTGATTATATGCTCGACCCAAGAAAAAAGTTCCTTTTTTGAAACAGATATATATATATTTTTTTAAATGACTTGTTTTTATGTATATTTGTATTCTGAATAAATAAAATAATAATTAAAAAGAATTGTCTTTGAAAATTTCAAGCACATTTTACAAAATGAATCAAATAAGCACAACAACATCTTATTTCAAGTTGTACACATGAACTTATTTTTTGTTAGTGTAATAAACATACTTATTAGTTTTAGTAGATTTGGTGGGTGACACCATCTACACAAAGGCAGTTTCTTTATTGATTCAGAGTTTTTAATATGCATTTTCTACGGAGGTGCTGTATGACCTTACAACAGACTTTAATAACCAGCGATGAAGTGGGCAAACAAGCTCACTGAGCTGAGGAGAAGAAGATCTCTGGATAAAAAACAGCTCCTTCCTTTGGATATCACATTGTGATGTTTTGCACGTTATACTCCATGAACTTTAGCACATGCACGTAAGACTACTACATGCACTTTAGCCGAGGCTACTACATGCACTTAAGACTACTACATGCACTTAAGACTACTACATGCACTTTACACTTTATCTTGATTTAGGGTTTTTTTGCTCTCTAATGTGTGAACTTTATTGTATATAAATATAAATATTATTGTTGTATAAACTACAACACGGACACAAAAATATCTGTTAATTTAATGATTAAATAAGGTAATGTTTTTAACAAAGTGCTGTAGTAAATAGGAGGAGACAAGATATAATTAATGTAAGAATATACATTTATGTGAATATCTTTCCTATTTTGCTCTCGGTTTATTATTATTTCTCTTCTCCGCTGAGTCCATGGGGGGCTCCGTAACTCTCCACAGCTTCTTCATGTATATGGTAACTTTAATAGTAGCCTAGTACTTTTACCCAATGAATAGTATATTGTAATTGTCTTGCACTTGTAATAGTAACTCTGGCGTATTGACAGAAATGTCCATTAATATGCACCATCCCTGTATTGAATAAACACATCAAATAAAAAGTAGCTTGATTCAGAGTGTTTTACATATGCACTTTCTACTACTTCCTCACGTGTGTGTGTGTGTGTGTGT
>NC_048415.1:562398-562847 GCF_013103735.1 Etheostoma cragini
GACCATGTCTTTTGTCTGAGAGGTGATGGACCAGGCGAAACATCTGGGGGACACAACAGTCCTCCAGATGTTCCTCCATTCACCGGCCTGATGTGTGAACGACCCGTTCTGCATATTCCGAGTAAAGAGCATTTAACACCTTCAAGTCCTGATCAAAACAAAAGGACACACGTCTGCAAATGGAAAGTGAAGCGTCCAAAACAACAGTTCCAGATAAAAACATATGTGTGTTCTGTGTCATATGGCCTATCATCTCTATGAAGTGTAGGTTTGAGTTATGTTTGCGCAGGCTCAGTGTCAACCACAAACCTCAGCCAATCCTGTGCACGCAACGGCACACTAATATTTGCATCCAACGAAAATAAATCCAGCGTCCGAGGGCTGGTGTAGTCAGTCGTTTCAGG
Source organism: Etheostoma cragini (assembly GCF_013103735.1). Classification (NCBI taxonomy): domain Eukaryota; kingdom Metazoa; phylum Chordata; class Actinopteri; order Perciformes; family Percidae; genus Etheostoma; species Etheostoma cragini. Next base: position 562,803 of record NC_048415.1, read on the forward strand.
ACATCCTAACCGAAGCAGACATGCCAGCAGAAGCCACCGTGAAAG
>NC_048415.1:562947-569340 GCF_013103735.1 Etheostoma cragini
GGATCTCTAGCTGCTGGAACCAGCACCCCCAAAAAGGCTCTTTTAAGAGCCAACCACACTACTCAAAGAGCACCGATTCCCATGTTTCTCTTTTACTCTTCGATGGGTCAAAAACTACTTCTCCATGTCTTACTTCCTTCAGTATTCAGTTAAAACTTATATTCTCGCGATAACATAACTTATATCCCCTCAAAGAACATGGATTCCCGTGTTCCTCTTCTGTGCTCTCGCGTGATCTTCTTACAAAGAACTACTGTTAAAGTGAGTTACACTATGACTGAATGAGACTTGGACGTGATTAACGCATTCACATGAAGGGTCGCTGAAGCCCTTAGTAACAATCTCCTAAATAATTAACACTTTAAAGCTGCGGCCGTTAAAAGGTGCAGTTCATCTTAACTTTATATTCTATGTCAGAGCTGTTTAATTGGCGGCCCGCGGGCCACATGCGGCCCGGAAGCAACCGCCGAGTGGCCCAGCCCGTGGTCCTCCAAACTAACAACACGTAAACAAGGCAGAGCGTGCTGTGCAGGATGAAACGCTTTTAGGAGACCTGAAGAAAGCTGAGACTATGTCTGTAGCACTAGATGAGTCCACAGACAAAACTGATACTGCTCAGTTGTGCATATATGTCCACTATTTTGACGGCAAATGCTTCAGAGAGGAGCTACTCGGCCTACTGCCGTTAGCATACAACTGGCAATATAGTCTTTGGAAGAGTTTCCACTTTTTTTAAAGACAGTGGTCTGGATATGAAGCGTGTGTGCATGCTTGTGACAGATGGTCCTCCATCCATGACAAGGAAAGTGAGTGGTTTAGTAGCATGTTGGCCCGCTGTTGCACCTCAGTAGATCTCCTTACACTGTATTTTGCATCAGGTGGTGTTATGCGCAAAACTCAGCGGAGTGCTCAAAACGACAATGGACAGCGTGATGGCTACAATTAATTTGATTCTCTCCACATCAAGCCTCCAACACTGCTTATGCTGCATGCTGCTGTCAGAAGTATCTGCTGAAATGACTGGCCCAGCTAACCTTCTTGGTTTGAAAATCTGGCCCAACTGAATTTGTAATTGAATAGCCCTGTTCTATGTTGACCGTTATTCCTGATTTCTCTAGTCCAACATGAGGAAATGAGACCGGGAGCTCTCACACTGAGGACCGTTCTTTGAGATGGTGACGCTGCTTCAGATCTCTGGCTCCTGATTGGCTGAAAAAGCCACCGGCCGAATCTCCGCTGCTGATTGGCGCGGCGCTACTTTCAACAAGCCCGTGAAAACTCAAGAGCATAAAAATGAGGGTTTGGGCCATTGTTATCACATTTTCTCCCAATAAATCGTCTGTATCTTGTGATAGATCAGACTCAGACAGAGGGTTGCTGCAGCTTTAAGTAACCACTTCAGAAATAGTATTTAACTTTAACTTGTTGCAGCTGATGAAGGTGGAGCTCATTTAATCACTTTTTATTGTAATGGGTAGCTTGTATGAGCCCACCAAGAAGTAGTAACATGGAGGCGCTCTGACAGCTGGAACCAGCACCCCAAAAAGGCTCTTTTAAGAGCCAACCACACTTCTCTTTTAGAGCACCGATTCCCAGTTTTCTCTTATGCACCCAATGATGCGTTACATTAACTATTGAGTATGTTATATTTCCATAACACTGTCCTCTATGATGTGATTAAGCACACTGACTTGTGATCATTGCATTTACATAAAGGGTTTGCTGCAACCCTAACTAAGAATTTGAGAAATATTTAGTACTTCAACTAAAAGTTACTAAAACTAAAAGTCTGCCCCCGATACCGGATAAGTGGTCGAGGATGGATGGATTTAGTACTTTCATGTTGCAGCTGCAAAGGGGGCACTCATTTCACTTGATATATTTTAGATAGCTTGTCAAATTACCCTGGGAACCAATAATAAGTTGATTATATTGTTTTACCTGAATCTGTAAAGTAACTAAAGCTGTATTAATAAGTTGTAAAAAGTACAGTATTTCAGTCTAAAGAGGAGATATGGAAATAAAGGTCTTCAGGGGCATCTAAAAACAATATTCGGGTTTATTGGAAATACAACGGAGTCAAACCAGAATGTTTTATAATTTGTTTTAGGTCTTTTCAGTAAAAGGTGTCCACAAACCATTCAGCAGATGAATATCTCTGAATATTAATACAATAACAGGAAATTCAGTGCATCAAAAAACTCATTTGTGATAGTTTTGGTATTTATTCTTTTGCATCAAGAAAAAAAACTAAGTGCAGTTCATATTAAAGACAGGGTTTTATTGCATATATATTGAAACATTAAAATAAAAATAAGATACACTATACAATTTTAAAAATAATCCCAGAAAGAGAAAAATCTCATTTTAAACTGGGGACAGATAAAAAAAAACTTTAGACTCCAAATTTTCTCCTGTGTAATTTCAGTCTAAAGTTTTAAAAATCTGACATTTCAGTGTGTATAACTCAGGTTGAACGGTTCAGATAAATCGAGTCCTGAGAGAGGATCCTCCTTCAGTCGGCCTTCAGGGCGAAGAGCACGTCGTCCTGGCTGACGTTGAGGCGGACCCGCTGCAGGACCCCGAGGCGGCTGGGCTCCAGCAGCAGTAACCTGCAGGCTCCCAGACGCTGGCACACGGCCAGACCCTCCGACACGCTGACGGGCTGCAGACCCTCCACCCGGCACAGAGCCTGGTGCTGCACAAACACCTGGGACACAGACGGGAGGACTTAGTGGTCCCTAATACTGTATCTGAAGTCTCTTTATATAGACCTTAGTGGTCCCTAATACTGTATCTGAAGTCTCTTTATATAGACCTTAGTGGTCCCTAATACTATAGGTTTGGCGTGCTCTTCATGGCTTTGAAGGCATACACACACAAGTACGTGTAAACGAACACCTTTCTGAAAACAGCTGTGCACAATGTTATTTTGAATAAGGAGAGGTTGAAATGTCAGTTTATGAGAGTAGCCGGCCACGTGTGAAGGTCTACGCATCGACCGCCGGTTCCTACCTGTTGGAACGTGGCCTCCTCCAATCCCAGCCGCCGAAACTCCGCGATGACGGCCCTGAGGAAGAGCTGCTCCTGCACCGACGCGCACCTGAAGACAACAGATCAGCCGCTTTATCTCACCAAACCTTCACGGCTCCATCACTGATGCATGTTAAAAAGCGAGAGTCTCACTTAATGGCGGTGATGTAGGCGGAGGAAAACATCTCGTCCAGCGCCTCCATCACGTGACTCATTCCCACCAATCCTGAGGCGGAGGGGTCGGCGGCAGAGTGCTCACAGATCTCCGTCGCCCGGCGACAGATGTCCAGACACCGGCGAGCGTCGCCCGACAGAGCTGCCACCTGCGAGACGAGAGGACAACAGTGAGGGGACAGACGCAAGACACTGAGTACTTGAGGTGTAGAAGGTAAGACTGAAATTTGCTCAAAGTGACCCTATGTTCCAGTAGAACTACATGAAGCAGGTCGGCTCCTCTGGCGCCACCCACAGCCTGTAGAGGGATCTGCAAAAATCCACCGCTCCCTGTTCAGATGCACCAATCAGGGCCAGTGGGGGGGGGGTGTCTAACTGCATGTCAATCACTGCTCATGCATTCATTCTCCCTTGTGGGGGGAGGGGCTTAGGAGACCGTTTTGGGCTCACTAACGCTGAAATATTTTACTTTGAAATCCACGCATCAGAATGCATCTGTTCTGAATTCACCTCTTTGAAACTGAAATATTTCTGAATTTGAACACATGTTGTTAACACAAGTTAATGGTCATGAATTCAGATCAGAATATTAAAGTTTCATAATAAAAAGAGTAAAAACACACAGGTTGGTGAAATTCGATAGGTTACATTCAGAAGGTGTTTAGACCCCCCCTCGGTGGTTTACCTTCCTGGACACCAGCTGCAGGGCGTCCTGCTCGAAGGCCTTCACCTTGTTGAGGCGCGACATGATGATCTGCTGCAGCTGCTTGAAGCTGTACGGCTGGAACGACATCCGGGTCAGACCCTGGAGCATGAAATTACAAGTTGGGACAAAGGTTATAAATTGCAATATATCGCAGAATATTGTGGTTAAAATCGCAATGATATCGTATCGGGAGGTGTCTGCTGACCTAGATTTTTTTTTTTTTTTTTAAATATGTATTCATTCATCAAAATAATTTATAATGACAAATAAATAATTCTGATAAATGAATATTTAAAAAATAAAAACAGACAGTCGACCATGTTCTGAGTGATGGCGTTGCATAGTCTCTCCACCAGAGGACGCTCTACAACGTCCCTGTTAGTGATGGTGTTACATAGTCTGTCCACCAGAGGACGCTCTACAACGTCCCTGTTAGTGATGGCGTTGCATAGTCTGTCCACCAGAGGAAAATATATATATTTAAAAATATATATCGGCCGATATATCGGCATATCGGATAATTAAACAGCCAAATATTTGTATCGGTCTTAAAAACCCTTTATCGGTCGGACTCTGGTCCATCCAGCCACACTTCCTAACATGGGACCTGTCCCTTTAAGAAGGACGCCGCTCTCTCACCAGCCTGCTGGCCACGCGGTTGATCATGATCCTCTCGGGCAGGTCCATGGTGTTGGCGATGGTCAGCACCACCAGGCGGGCGTGGCGCCGCGTCGGCCAATCAAACAGGTTGTACATGACGTTCTGCTTCCTGGTCCACAGCAGGTCCAACTAGGGTCCAAAACACAGGAAGTTAGACCAGGGGACGTCTCAGAGGTCAAGACAAGACTTTTGTCAAATCTGACTCATTTTGGGGGGAAAAAGTGTCTTTCAACCAAAATTTCAGAAAAATAACACGGATTGTTCCACGCAAGTCACGTTAGTTACTTTAGTTACTAGTAACTTTACATCTTCAGTTACTAGTTACTTTACATCTTTAGTTACTAGTTACTAGTAACTTTACATCTTTAGTTACTAGTTACTTTACATCTTTAGTTACTAGATACTTTACATCTTTAGTTACTAGTTACTTTACATCTTTAGTTACTAGTTACTTTAGTTACTAGTAACTTTACATCTTTAGTTACTAGTTAATTTAGTTACTAGTAACTTTACATCTTTAGTTACTAGTTACTTTAGTTACTAGTTACTTTACATCTTTAGTTACTTTAGTTACTAGTTACTTTACATCTTTAGTTACTAGTTACTTTAGTTAATAGTTGCTTTACATCTTTAGTTACTAGTTACTTTAGTTACTAGTTGCTTTACATCTTTAGTTACTAGTTACTTTAGTTACTAGTTGCTTTACATCTTTAGTTACTAGTTACTTTAGTTACTAGTTACTTTACATCTTTAGTTACTAGTTGCTTTACAGCTTTAAGATTCCTGCAAACAGAACACATGGAGTTTATAATCTTATAAAGTAACCTAGCAACATTAAAATGACTACAAATCCAGCTGAGATGATCAGATCATCGCGCACACACACGCGCACACACACACACACACACACACACACACACACACACACACACACTCTTACTTCGTCCACCAGCAGCACCGTGGTCTCCTTCCTGGGAGCCGCGTTGCTGAATCTCTTCTCCAGCAGCGCCGCCGCGTGGTCGGCTGTCGCCTTCTGACCCGTCAGCTTCTGCTCAGATTTAAACGTTTTACGACATAACTGTCATACGGAAGTTTGTGAAATCCATGAAATAATAAAGTGTTCTCATTACAAACAATAACAGAAGATGGAAATCATTTCAGAAACGTTGTAGCTATCTATGGTTGGTTGATGCTAACGTTAGCTCAAAACACCATTTAACCGACAGCCTTTGTTGTGTTTGAGGCTAACTTGTAGCTAAGCTAGCAGTGGTCCAACTTGGTGAAGTAGGTCCATTTTTACTGTGTTGACGTTACAGAAGTGTCTCGTTAGCATCTCGAAGGCTACTCCCATAGCAATGCATTTGTTGAACAAGTTCATATCGCCATGTCAATAAAGAAACAACATTTTGTGCACTAGTGTAAGCTGCTAGCATTAGTTGATGTCGGTGACTTTTGGCTGCTCTCACCTGCAGGATCTGGACGTAGGCCTGATGAGGATCCGTCATCTTCATCCCGTTGATCTCTACGAAGTGGAAAGGAGGGATCTCGTCCACGTCGGCCGCGTGCTGCAGACAGCGCATCACCTCGTGGACTGTGGCCGTCTTACCGGTCCCGGGAACACCGGAGATGTACATACACCTGGGACCCAAACAGGAGGGAGAGGCGTGTGTCACTCGAGGATGGAGGAGGGATCTCTGAGGAGCTATGAGCGAGGATGGAGGAGGGATCTCTGAAGAGCTATGAGCGAGGATGGAGGACGGATCTCTGAGGAGCTATGAGCGAGGATGGAGGAGGGATCTCGGAGGAGCTATGAGCGAGGA
>NC_048415.1:569440-571353 GCF_013103735.1 Etheostoma cragini
CTGTTGTGTCTCTGTGATGTGTGATGTGTCTCTGTTGTGTCTCTGTGATGTGTGATGTGTCTCTGTGATGTGTGATGTGTCTCTGTTGTGTCTCTCTGATGTGTCTCTGTTGTGTCTCTGTGATGTGTGATGTCTCTCTGATGTGTGACCAGGGCTGAGGAGGAGGATGAAACCGGGCCGATGCGTCAGGCCGCCGCCACGCCGCGGAGCTCCAAGAGGAAGTCGGCCCAGCTGGTCTCGTCTCGCATCCGGAAGCAGCTGTGAGTCCCGTCGCTGAGTCTTTGACCCTTCCTGTTTCCTGTTGTTATTCCAGGGCTGTGCATGCTCTTCATAGTGTAATATAATACTCATATAATAACATAATACTCTTTATTCCAGCATCCTTGGCACCATGCTCTACAATTAAAATAATAACTATCCTAATTTACTCCTGCATACTTGCCTCAACTTGTCTATTTTGCTATATATACTATATTATATATATTAACATGTATATATTAGTGGGTTCACATTAGTGTGTGTGTGTGTATATTAGGTTGCATATATTAGTGTGTGTTTGTGTGTGTGTGTTTGCATATATTAGGTAGTATATATTAGTGGTTATATTTTGTGTGTGTGTGTGTGTGTGTTAGAGGATGGATACCCGGCCCGACCCGACGGTACCCGACGGTACCCGGGCCAGGTTCGGACAGATTTTTAGAAAGGATGCTCGGGTTCGGGTCGGGCTCGGTCACATCAGCGCGATAAGGCATTGAACATTTTGAATTTAAAACAGCTTATTATGTAGGTAATGGCGCTTGTTGCCCCGTGAGCATTGATGCGCTCACAAACAAACGTACATGTGTCATTAGTATGAGAAACAAATGCGATGTAACTCTGTCGGACGCGGGCCGGGCTCGGACAGAAAAATCCGGCCCGATCCGCACTCTAGTGTGTGTGTGTGTGTGTGTGTGTGTGTGTGTGTGTGTGTATTAGTGTGTAAACATTGTGAGCAATATGATCCAAGGCAAAATTCCTCGTATGTGTCGTCATACCTGGCCGATAAAGCGGATTCTGATGTCTCTTCGTGTCTGAGCAGGATCCTTCTGGACAACCAGCCGGACCTGAACTCGGACGGAGAGGACGAGGACGAGTTCGTCCCCTCAAGGAAGGAGCTCCAGAGCAGCGACGATGATGAGGATGATGAAGAAGAGGCAGATAGCGACGAGGACGAGGTATTTGGGAAGAAGAGCCGCCGAGCGTCTGCAGCGACTCCTCGCTCCGGGCGGAGAACTCGCTCCTCCACCACGACGCCGCGAAAAACCCCCAACAAGAAGGTAAACGGCGTCATGGAAACCAGCCACACTGAGGTCGCCTGGGTAGCTCACCTGGTGGGGCCGGCGCCCATGTCTAGAGGCGCACCTCTCAACGCAGCGGTCGCAGGTTCAACTCCGACCATGTTGCATTCTCTCTCCACTTTTATGTCATCAGGTGTCCTAGAAAAATAAAGGCCTAAAATGGCCTAAAATGCCCCCCAAAAAACGGACCCATAGAAGTCTCTCGTTAGCATCTTCTATGCTACTTGTTGCTAAGTGACGCATGCACGACTCAAATCTGCACTCGACTCGACAAACGGTTAAACAGTCATTCACATTCCTGATTCTCACTTTGTCTCGTTTAACTGTTTCCTGTTTGGACAGGTCACACCCGGCACGCCACGGACTCCTCATGGCGCCACTCCCAGCATCCCCAGCAGGTCGCTGCCGGCCCGACAGCCCGCCAACGTCCTGGAGGAGGCCCGAACCAGGTGAGACGCAGCAAACGGTGACCTCGCTGACACGTCACATGCTAACGTAACGTTATATTTCGTATAGGCTTCGCCCTCTAAGGGCTACGCTATTGGGTTTATCCCTTCGCGCATGCGCAGTCGTGAA
>NC_048415.1:571453-571816 GCF_013103735.1 Etheostoma cragini
CATTAGGTATAATTTCCTATAAATGAGGTTTAATGACCATAAATTCCAAAAATAACTGTAAAACTAAAGTTAATAAGTGAGTGTTACGTAGTGTTGAAAATGTCAACAAAAGACAACACAAGGGTTAAGGAAAAAAAAAAGATTTAAGAATACGGAAAAAGTGATAGAATTGTAGGGAAATACCAACAAAAATGTAAAAAACAATACTGGGAGAATCTGAGATCCTGCTTTCAATTTTGGTAGTTAAAACCTAAATAAAACCCAACATGTGTATAAATGTACTCACAGCACTCCCAGGGCCGGCTCCTTCTGGGTTTTCTGTTCTGGTCTCCGAGAAGGAGTGGAGGCTCTGCTTAGAGACAT
>NC_048415.1:571826-576912 GCF_013103735.1 Etheostoma cragini
TACATCACTGGGTTTGCCGGTACACGATCCGTCCCTCCTGCACGATCTGTTCTGCACGTGTGCAATATGTCGCGCTCGTGCAAATGATAATCACGATGTACGAGGATTAACGGTACCGCACGATCTGTTCCACAGTAGCGGTCTGCTGTAAGCCTCCACTGGAAAGCTAACGACGCTAGCTTAGCTAACAGCTAACTCGGCTAACCGCTAGCTTTACAGCTTGATTCAGCCTAAAATAACGTTGCTCAAACTAAACAGTGGGGAAAGCAGCTCCAGCTAAATTAAGACTTCACAGTAATAATAAAGACAAGTATTGAGTGAAGTAGAACTGACGTACCAGCTGTTACATACTTAAACGGTTATTTTTACTTTTGAGGGTCTTTTACACGCGGTCTCAGCTAGCGGTTAGCCATATAGCTGTTAGCTAAACTAACGTTAGCTTCCCGGTGGAGGCTAACAGACTTTCTTTAACTGTGTATGGGAACGGATCGTGCCGTGTCGTAAATCCTCGTACATCATGACATCATCTGCACATGCACGGAACGGATCGTGCAGACGGCGTTTCTTAAGGGACCAATGAAGTCGTCAATCATCGGGATTAGTCGACCAATCATTCGGTTCGCTCTCAGTCGACTAAGATAAGTCATTTCTTTATCGTGAATGATTCATTTCCAAGAAGCATGCTACTACATCCTCGGTATACACAGACGTTACACTGGGTTCTTGTGGAGAAACTCAGTTTTAAAGATTAGAAAATCATGAGTGCGAGTCGACTGAGAATTTCGTTAACTCGAGGACAGCCCAAATTCATCATAAGTGAAGAAAAAGAAAGTAAAAGAAATATAAAAACAACACAAACACACATGTGTGACTAATTCCACCATTTTGTCTGGGACACACCCCGGTATCGTGCTCCAGGACTCAGACTTTGAAAAAAATATGAATGGTAGTCAATGGGAGAAATTATAAATTTTTTGATCCGGTTAAATTTGAGCCGAGCATTTCACAAATGTGTTGATTTAAAAGATAGATTTACATGTCAAGAGATAAAGAATTTGACGTTAAGAAGATGAGCATTTGGTTTTGTGTGAAATCACTTATGACCTTTCTTCAAAATATTTCAAAAGAATATGAATGGGAGTCAATGGGAGATAATTATTTTTGGTCCCGTTAAATTTGGGCTCCAAGTTGCAGAGGAGATACCAAAGGTGACGTGAAAACCTGCATACTGCCGATTGGTCACTAATCACTGCGTCATCATTGCTAGCGAAAATCAGCTAAAGGGGGGGGGGGGGGGGGGGGGGGGGGGGGGTGGTCCAGATGCCTCCCGATACGATATTAACCCTTGAAAATACATCATAACTTCTAGTTTTTAACTGGAAGAAACTAAAAAATTATTGACATGTAATATAATTTATTTTGAAAAACGTCATATGTTTAATCCAAGGCACAAGTCGATCAGGACCAGAAAATAGTCTTTCGCCATTGACCACCATTCAATTTTATTTTCAAGATAGGTCCCATGGAGGCCAACGGAAGGGGCGGGGCTTCGTCACTCCCCGATGTGAGTCAAGTGCAGATTTGAGTCGCGCAAGCGTCACTTTGCGACAAGTAGTTAGCATATAAGATGCTAACGAGATGCTAACGAGAGACTTCTGTAACGTCAACACAGTAAAAATGGACCTACTTAACCGAGTTGGTTCACTGCTAGCTTAGCTACAAGTTAGCATCAAACACAACAAAGGCTGTCAGTTGAATGGTGTTTTGAGCTAACGTTAGCAACCATAGCTAGATGGCTAAAACGTTTTTGAAATGACTGCTAGCTTGTAGCTTAGTTAGCAGTCATTTCAAAAACAACTCAAATCTGCACTCTCCTCCCATTGGACAGTGATCACGGTTATTTCTTCCACCAGGTCTGCAGCCTGCGACTCACTTCCTGTCCCTGGCGCCATGCTGTCTCCTGGGCGTGGCTCGTCTTCTCCTCGGCGTGCTAACCGAGCCGGTGGGTGACCCCGCCTCCGTGGCCTCGTCCCCCTGCTGAGGACTTCAGTCCGACAGAAGACGCACCGTGAGTCTGTACGTCTCAACAGGTCATCTCTGGTCTCAGCCAGGTTAAAATATCTCAACTCAAAAGGTCCATTTGGGATCTTTTTAAACTGAGATTAACCCTCCTGATGTCCTCGGGTTAAATTTGCCCCGTTTTTAAAGCTTCTACATCAGAAATTTGGGAATCTTACACCCAAATTGTCCAAATATTACATGCATGGTTCCATATAACGCTGACGGATCAGTTCACTACTTTACTGAATTTGTGTGTGTCACCTCTGTCCCCCCCCATTGTGAGTAGAGTGCAGATTTAAGACGTGCATGCTCAGATTTAAACGTTTTACGGCATAACTGATTGAGTCGTGCATAACTGTCATACTGACATTTTGGGAAATCCATAAAATAAAGTTTTCTCATTAAAAAAAAAACCAGAAGATGGGAATCATTTCAGAAACGTAGCTATCTATGGTTGATTGATGCTAACGTTAGCTCAAAACACCATTCAACTGACAGCCTTTGTTGTGTTTGATGCTAACTTGTAGCTAAGCTAGCAGTGAACCAACTTGGTTAAGTCGGTCCATTTTTTACTGTGTTGACGTTACAGAAGTCTCTCGTTAGCATCACGTTAGCATCTCAGAGGCTACTTCAGACGTTACAGAAGTCTCTCGTTAGCATCACGTTAGCATCTCAGAGGCTACTTCAGACGTTACAGAAGTCTCTCGTTAGCATCACGTTAGCATCTCGGAGGCTACTTCAGACGTTACAGAAGTCTCTCGTTAGCATCTTACACGCTACTTGTCGCAAAGTGACGCATGCGCGACTCAAATCTGCACTGGACTCACATCGGGGAGTGACGACCTCTACGGCGAGCGGGATGTGGACTGTGTGACCTCTGACCTGGTGGAGTCGCGTCCGGCAGACGGCAGAGGGCTGTCCGCCTCGGGGAGTCTGGCGAGCTTGACGGCGGAGGGCTTCAGGGGGAAAGCAGCGGCTTGGTGGGTCTTCCTGGCGGGGGTGTGGGTGAGGGTGTGGGGGGGGGGCAGCGCCTGCGGGGGGGAGGCCGACAGTCTTTGAGCCAACATGACGTCGGCCTCCAGCTCCTCCTGCAGCAGCTGGGTCAGGACGTCGTCGCGGATCATGAAGGTCTTCTCAGGACCTGACGAACGACACGGAGACATCGTTTATCCACAGAGAGGATTAAATAATTAGAGACGAATACAGTCTTCAATATCTCATCTTTTATATATCTCATCCTGTCAGTCGACGTCCTCAAATGTCTAGAAAACAAGAAAATATTCACATTTAACAAGCTGATGTCACACAAGTTTCACTCAATTAATCTTTGCACCTCTAGTCAAAACCAGCTTCTTTATTTTGTTTTGTTTCGCTGCTGTAACATCGTGATTTCCCATTTTATTAAGATCAATATCTACTTAACACGCTGGGTTTATTGTTTCTATTTAACAAGTTTTTATACACAAAGACAGACAAATAGATAGATAGATAGATATTGATCCCCAAAAAATGGGAAATTATGGTCTAAAGTAAAATGGTATAAAAGTGCCTCAAACCGATTAAAAAATTATCAAAAAACTTGGCGAACTAATCAATTAATCTTTGCACCTCTAGTCAAAACAAGCTTGATTTTTTACTTCTGAATGTGAGTGTTTTATTCAATGATGTGACATTTAAAAAATGTAAATAAAAAACTTAAAAAAACGCGACAAAAACGACAGAAAAAGCTTCAAAAACGACGGCAAAAAAAAAATAAAATCGTCCGAAAAAAAAGGAAAACTTGGAACAAACATCGGGAAAAGCTAAAAAAAAAGCAAACAGGAGCAAAAAAAACTTTAATTTTATTTTACTTTATTGTTTTTAAATATCTTAATGGGAAGGCACCATCATGTTTATGTTTATCTGATTTGCTGATTTTGTACACTCCAGTCAGAGCTCTCTTTTAGACTGTCCCAGATCCAGACTGAGACCCAGATCCAGACTGAGGCCCAGATCCAGACTGAGACCCAGATCCAGACTGAGGCCCAGATCCAGACTGAGACCCAGATCCAGACTGAGACCCAGATCCAGACTGAGACCCAGCAGATCCAGACTGAGACCCAGATCCAGACTGAGACCCAGCAGATCCAGACTGAGACCCAGAACCAGACTGAGACCCAGAACCAGACTGAGACCCAGATCCAGACTGAGACCCAGCAGAACCAGACTGAGACCCAGCAGATCCAGACTGAGACCCAGCAGATCCAGACTGAGACCCAGAACCAGACTGAGACCCAGATCCAGACTGAAGACCAGAGGGGACAGAGCTTTCTCAGCAGCAGGTCCTAGGCTCTGGATCTCTCTCCCTCTCAACATTAGAGCAGCTTCCTCTATTCAGAGCTTCAGATCACTTTGATCTTTTTGCTCTTCCCTTTAACATCAGCTGAGCTGTGACATTTTATTGTTATTGTTTTGAGTAACGTTGTTATCTGTTGTCTGTTTGTATTGTTTTTGGCATATTCTGTTTTAGAAGAGTTTTCCCAGCTATTTATTAGGCTTTTTATCTGATGTTGTGTTCTATATATGTACAGCACTTTGGGGCAGTAGTGACTGTTTGTAAATGTTTAATTTAAATAACCTTTGACCTTTGACCTTTGACCTTCTTAGCTTTATGCAGACTGTAACTGCGGAGCTTCAGGCAGCGTCGGCCGATACTTTAGACTTAGAAGATTGTGTTAATCTTCTAAGTCTTTCTGTGTTAAACAGCTGATGTTTTTAACGCGACTCACTGCTGAGCTCCAGCTTCTTGCGGACGCCGGGCGTCCGGGCCGAGGCGGTCCTCCTCCGGCTGCTCAGACACTTCGACGCCGACAGTTTGGTCGCAGAGTGCCGCGACTCCGCCTCGGCGGCGCCGGCCCTCCTGGCGCTCAAGGTGGCCCGGCCGGGCTCCGCCTCCCCCCCCGCGGCCCGCCGCATGACGGCGAAGTCCGGGGTCGGCAGGGCGCGCCGAGCGGAGCCCCGGGGCGCCGGCGGGGAGCACGGGGGG
>NC_048415.1:577012-579692 GCF_013103735.1 Etheostoma cragini
AGAGAGGGAGGGAGAAAGAGAGAGAGAGTGAATCAGTGAGTGAGTGAGAGAAAGAGAAAAAAGAGAAAGAGAGAGAGAGTGAGTGAGGGAGAGAAAGAGAAAAGAGAGAAAGAGAGAGAAAGTGAGGGAGAGAAAGAGAAAAGAGAGAAAGAATGAGTGAGTGAGGGGAAGAGAGAGAAAAGAGAGAAAGAGAGAGAGAAAGAGAGAGTGAGTGAAAGAGAGAAACAGACAGAGAGAGAGAGAGAGTGAGTGAGTGAGTGAGAGAGGGAGGAAGAACAAGTGAGAAAGAGAGAGTGAGTGACCGAGAGAGAGAATTTAAAGGAATACCGAAAGAAACAGAAAGAGACAATCTGTAATCAACATCTGTAAAGCAATCACGTCTAACATCGTCACGGCGACAGCCTACAGCGTCACCGCGTGTTAGCCTGATTTCTTCACCTGCACGGGCCTGAGGATGGACTCGGCGTCCACCTCGTCGTCGCAGCTGCGTCCCCGGTAGTAGAAGATCTCCTGGGGGTGGGGCTCTCTGCCCAGCAGCCTCCGCTTGCTCAAGGGCACCTCGAACACCCGGACGAACCACTGAACCAGCGCCTTCTTCTGCCTCCCGCTCTCTGCACACAGGAGAAGGAGTTACCCCGTCTACTAAAGGTTTCTATGTCCGAAGACTGGGTTTCTTCAACCAAAACGTAACAAAAAAATAAATTAAATTAAAATAAATCAGCAATTCACTACTCTTTCTGAATATGGGTGTTTTAGTTCATGTTTAAAAAAAAATAAAAAAGGTAAAAGAATTTTGAAAAAAGTGACAAAAATAACAAAAACTTTTTTTAAAAGTTTTTAAAAAAACTTTTTAAAAAACTTTTTAAAAAAACTTTTTTAAAAAGTTTTTAAAAAAAGTTTTTAAAAAAGTTTTTAAAAAAACTTTTTTAAAAAGTTTTTAAAAAAAGTTTTTAAAAAAGTTTTTAAAAAAAGTTTATTTAAAAGTTTTTAAAAAAGTTTTTTTAAAACTTTTTAAAAATGTTTTTAAAAAAGTTTTTAAAAAAGTTTTTAAAAAAGTTTTTTTAAAAAGTTTTTTAAAAAAAACGCAGAAAAAAAACGCAGAAAAAAACCCAGAAGAAACTGATGTATTTTAGCTTTTCACAATGTTTTTGTCAGATGACAAAAAGTTACAAAAATGACAGAAAAACTTCCAAAATCGTCGGCCAAAAAATATCAAACTTCAAAAAAAGGGCAGAAAAAAAACTTTGAAAAAAACATTGCGAAAAGCTCAAAACATCAGATGATAAAAAATGACAAAAATGACAGAAAAAGCTTCAAAAACGTCGGCAAAAAAATAAGCGTAAAAAAAAGCGCCGGAAAAAATAAAGAAAACTGACAAAAACATCGGGAAAAGCTCCAAAACATCAGATGACAAAAAGTGGCCAAAAAATGGACCCGAAAAAACTAAAAGTCACAAAAATGACTGAAAAAGCGTAAAAAACGTCGCCAAAACACGTCAAAAAAAGCGCAGGAAAAAAAACAAATAAACTTGGGGAAAAAATGACAAAAACATCAGATGACAGAAAGTGTCAAAAATGACAGAAAAACTTCCAAAATTGTCGGCCGAAAAATATCAAACTTAAAAAAAAGGGCAGAAAAAATAAATACTTAGAAAAAAAACATTGCGAAAAGCTCAAAACATCAGATGATAAAAAACGACAAAAATAACAGAAAAAGCTTCAAAAACATCGGCAAAAAAAACGTGGAAAAAAAAGCGCAGGAAAAAACTGAGAAACTTGGGAAAAAACATCGGGAAAAGCTCCAAAATATCAGATGACAGAAAGTGAAAAACAAAATTTGCCCCACAAAAACAAAAAGTCACAAAAACGACAGAAAAAGCTTTAAAAAATGTCAAAAAAAAGCGCAGAAAAAAAACAAAGACACTTGGGAAAAAACTGACAAAAACATCGGGAAAAGCTCCAAAACATCAGATGACAAAAAGTGACAAAAAAAAATTGACACTTAAAAAAAAGTCACAAAAATGACAGAAAAAGCTTAAAAAACGTCGCCAAAAAAGCGCATAAAAAAAAAATAAACTTGGGAAAAAACTGACAAAAACATCGGGAAAAGCTCCAAAACATCAGATGACAGAAAGTGACAAAAAAGTTTGAGCCGGAAAAACAAAAGGTGACCCACGGGACGCCGACCCGAGGGTTCAGCGTGGCGTGGATGTGACTCACCGTCGCCGTAGAGACGGACGACCTTGGCCACGTAGGGGTTGTCCTCGTCCTCGCCCTCGATGAGGATGTGTTGGCCCGTGCTGATGACCGTGGTCCTCGGGAGACCCTCCACACGGATTTCCAAGGAGCTGAGAATTTACACATTCATGTTTTTAAAGGGTAACTTTGAGTTTTCCTGTCAACCTGGACCAGATTTTCCCAGGATTTGAGTTTAAGTGACCAATGGGGACTTTCTCCAAAAAGCTGCAAAGTAACGTTAATGGGTGTCCACTAAAAGTGACACTGACAGACTATTGTTCTTTATTATCATTCTAAGTGTCTGAAAATATGATGGAAAGTATCCCTAGAGACAGACACTTGTTGGTTAAAAAGTGTAAGGTCCTTTTTTTCAAATGTAAAACAGACCCGAAATCACCATCGTCAAACACACCAGACTCCATGTAAATAATCACTACTTTTAG
>NC_048415.1:579792-581550 GCF_013103735.1 Etheostoma cragini
TGTGTGTGTGTGTGTGTGTGTGTGTGTGACCATCCATGTGTGTGTGTGTGTGTGTGTGCACAGACGTGCTGCAAGCTCACCTGCAGCCGAGGCAGGATGATGTCACACATCCTCTCTGCGTGCAGGAGCTCGTCGATGAACTCGTCCACGTGCATCATCTCGAACTCTGCAACGAAAAAACAAAAAAAACAGACGTCACGGCACGTCGTCCGGCGGCATCGCTATGACAACCAACCCTATCGGTGCTAAAACACGCCACGGACGGCGCCGCTCACCTCCGTTCCGGTTCTGACTCTTGACTTTTCGGTAGTCGTTGTACAGCGGCTCCAGGTACTTGTAGCAGTCCACGGCGGTGCCGGTTAGCCTCATGTACATCGCTCCGAGCAACCGGACGTACCTGAAGACACAAACAACAAGAAACCATGGCAACGCTCGTTAAAGACCCAGCCCAGTACGAGTCAGCAGATAGCCGTTAGCTTAGCATGTAGCATGTAACTAGCTTTAACCCCGCTGTTGTCCTCGGGTCATTATAACCCTTTTTCAAAGTTTCTGTTTCAGTGATTTGGGGTTATTTTTTTACCAAATTGTCCAAAAAATATAACGTGGGAGGTTCCCTACAACGGTAAAATACAACAGGTAAAATAAACAATCAGTTTGCTACTTTTATTACATTTGGGTGTTTTTATTTAATATTATAGCATTAAAAAAAAAAAATGCTTTTTCTTAAGCGACAAGAAAAAGACAAAAACCTAAAAAACTAAAGTGTGTAACACTATGTGTTATACACACACACACACACACACACACACACACACACACACACACACACACAGATGATTAAAAAGAAAGATTTCAGCATCTTAACCGCGCAACGACCAAGGTACAAACACGCCTGGCTTTTAAAGAGAATTTGCTACTTTTATTTAACTTTTATTAAATTTGGGTGTTTTATTTAATTTATAGCATTTAAAAAATTAAAAGGGCAAAAAAACTAAGCGACAAAAAAAAAAACCGACAAAAACCTTTAAACAAGAAAAAAAAAAAAAAGTATGAAAAATAATTGACAAAAAATGTCAATAAGCTACAAGAATGTGAGGAAGTCAACCAAAACGCTGTTATTTTATTTGAGATAAATTAAAAAAAATGAAATGAAATCTTACACATGAGAATAAAAACGTTGATGATGGCGTTTTGGGACATTTGTGCCTGTGTAAGATTTATTTCTTCGGTGCCTCTGCGTCTGTGTAATTATATATACCAACAATCATGCCACGTTCAAAGTCACTCAAATCACCTTTCTTCCCCATACTGATGCTCGGTTTGAACTGCAGGAGATTCTCTTGACCATGTCTACATGCCTAAATGCACTGAGTTGCCGCCATGTGATTGGCTGCTTAGAAATTAAGTGTTAACGAGCAGTTGGACAGGTGTACCTAATAAAGTGGCCGGTGAGTGTATATTTATATGTATATGTTTTGGTTTTTGGATGAACTTCCCAACTGCAACACCAGCGTTGTCGTTACTCTCTCAGGAGACTGAAACTCACTTGAAATCCTCGTTCTTTATGAACTCGACGATGATGTCTTTCTCCGGCTGGATCTGCAGCATCTTCAGAGTGAGGCAGAGGAAGGGAGTGGGCTTGATGTTTCCTCCGAAGACCCCCCCGACGAACTTCAGCTCCATGGCTTTGTCGACCACCAGCTCCGCTGTGCATCAGACGACACACACACACACACACACACACACACACACACACAC
>NC_048415.1:581650-583346 GCF_013103735.1 Etheostoma cragini
CTGAGTCTGGCAATTACAAAAAAAGCGCTTTTATTGGGCGGAAATTTAAGGAGTAACATCGTAGTATTAGTACTTTTACTGCAGTAAAGCATCATAATACTTCCCCCACCTTTGCAAAATGTCATATTTCTCCAAAAACCCAAAGCTGCTATAAATACTCACCCATATTCATAAGTTTTTAGCTTCCTGTTGAAACTTAGAGGCTCTCCACGCCACTTGTACACTCTTCGGACTCTCAGCCTGGTGAAATACTTCATCCTGTTTCCTCGTTAACTGCAGCACGAGCTCGGGTACACCAATGCAGTCAGTAATATAATCAATAGTACTAAAAGAAAACCTCTGCGCGTGTCCGTTTATCTGCTTTGATTTAAAACCAGCATCGAAAGAAGGAAGATATTACAGAAACTCTCCAGACGGCGATCAACTACCGAGGACAACTTTTCGCGCGAAAATTGCGTAGTTTCCGTTTTGTTCTTCTTCTCTTGTTGTAATGGCGGGTGGCGAAGCAATGTAATAAGCGAACGCTGCCCCCTACGGTAGCGTTTATATGCTTTTTTATTATTATTATTTTCTATTACAATTATTTTTATTAATCTTTATTGCACAAAAATGAAAAAACATATACACACAATAGTGAGAAACACTTTTTTCATTTTTGTGCAATAAAGATTAATAAAAATAATTGTATACAATATATTGTACAATATATTGTACAATATATACATATACACACACACATATACATATATATATATATATATATATATATATACATATACATATACATATATATATATATACATATACATATATATATATACACACATACATATATATATACACACATACATATATATATATATACACACACACACACACACAAACACACACACACACATATATGTGTATGTATGTATACATACATACATACATACATACACATACATACATATATATATACACACATTATATACTGTATATGCAACAACACATAAAGATACTGTGGGTAATTTTTGTCCAGTAGGTAATGTCCAACAAATAAAAGTCTCTTGGCCTTTTAAATAAATGTTGGCTCATGTATTTATTTATTTATTGAAATATGTACAAAAACACAAATAACTTCCTGCTTCAGACGCTATCATCTGACCATTTGAGGGCCGAATATGAAAAGAAAGAGTTAAAATAAAACAAATAATACGCCATCTTGTCTTGACCCTCATGTTGTCCACCAGTTAAAATTACTGACAATAAGCGCAGAAAATATCAAAAATCTTTTGGAAAAAAAACAGCAAAAACATTAAAAAGCCCCGCTGGTCGACGGGAAGACAACACAACGGCTAAAGGTCCCATGGCTTGGAAATGTCGCTTTATGAGGTGTTGTTTTTTTAACATTTACACTATTTTAATACTCTATTTATTGCTGGAGTCATGTTAAATTATGTTAAATATCGTGTTCTATGAACACATTTGAAAACACAGCTGTAATGTTAACGTGGGTCATTTTACATGAAAATCCCCAAATCACGAGTTCATCGTCTTCAAACGAACTTCTTACAAAAAAACAAAAAAAACCACAACTTAATGGGTCAGGGTCTTTATTTCTTTGACAAACTCTTCACATACGGAAACATTTTCTACAGTTGCGGGGTTTCTCCGTCACATCGTACCTGCTCGACTCTACTCGCCATTTTGGATT
>NC_048415.1:583356-586224 GCF_013103735.1 Etheostoma cragini
AAAAAAAAAAAAAAAAAAAGACTCAAAACTACCAAAAAAGAACACAAACCGACTCACAAAGAGACGCCAAAAGACCCCAAAGGGAACAAGAAAGCACCAAAAAGAGACACTAGGCCGAAAAAATGTTGCAGGCTGCTGATTGGTCGGAGAGAATCCTCACTAATCATTGCAGACTGCTGATTGGTGGGACAGAATCCTCTCTAACCGCTGCAGACTGCTGATTGGTGGGAGAGAATCCTCACTAATCATTGCAGACTGCTGATTGGTGGGAGAGAATCCTCACTAACCGCTGCAGACTGCTGATTGGTCGGAGAGAATCCTCACTAATCACTGCGTCGTCATTGCTAGCGACAACCAGCCGTGTTTTTTTGCTTCTTTTGAAACTAAATGTGTCTTCTGGCAAACAGACACGCCAGGAATCAAACGCACCTTCGACGTGTGTGTGTGTGTGTGTCTCAGGTCACGGCGGTCGCTATGACGACCAGGCGGTAATAATCCGCGGCGGAGGAAAGGAGGACGGGACGCCGCGGCCGAGTCGAGCGGGAACCGTTAACGGAAGAACGCCGTAACACAGAGCCAGAAGTCATCAATGACGGGGAGTTATGTTGGATTATTGAGATTAGAGACCTGAACACCTGCTGAGACCTTTACATCGAAATAACTTACAGACAGGTGAGGGGGACCACTTCTAAAACCCAAATCACCTGGAGAAGGAACCACATCTGCAGGATCGAAGGTACAAAAAAAGGAGGAAAAGGTATAAAAGGAAAAGGGAGATCACTCGTTTCCTCTTCGACTCTTCTTGTGACTCTTCTTTGAACTCCTGTGATGGAAAAACAGGAAATAAATCAATAAATGGTTGTTTTTATGTGATTTTTCTCCATATTCCTCAATGTAAAAACATTCATGACTTCCTTCAAGCTCTAACGATGTGTAAGAAAAGCGTCAAAAGACGTAGAAATAAAGCTACAAGATGTAGGAAAAAAAGGCAGAAAAGTGACCCCAAAAAAAGAAATATTAATATTTTATAGAAATAAAAAGGACAAATAAAAAAACGTAGAAATAAATCTACAAAACACGGGAAAAAAAGTCATAAAAGCAACAAACAAACTTGAAGAAATAAAAAGCACAAAACCATTGAAAAAAAGGGACAATCGTGTAAGAAAAGCGTCAAAAGACGAAGAAACAAAGCTCCAAAAACACGAAAAAAAAAAATTATGTTGAAATAAAAAGGACTACAACAGTTTAATAAAAGTGACAAAATCATAACAACAAAAACCTAAAAAAACAACAACTTTATATTCTATTTAACAATTTTAAAATGTTGTGTAAAAAAATAATAAAAATTCTTCGTAAGAAACAATTTAAAGTTGCATTTAGAGCACAAACACATCTGGAAAACTCAACTTAGGATCAATGAGTGCTATATGCACACACACACACACACACACACACACACACACACACACACACACACACACACACACACACACACACACACACACACACACACACACACACACACACACACACACACACACACACACACACACACACACACACACACACACACACACACACACACACACACACACACACACACACACACACACACACACACACACGAGGATTATTTGGGAATATTTCCTAAAAAAAGAGTTTTAAAGTGGTCAGTGAACGCCTCACCTCTCAGGGGACTTGGAGTGGCTGCGGTGTCTGTGGCTCCGGTGGTGACCTGGTGAAAAAATAACCATTAATAATAATAATAAATACCGAAAAAATCCCCATGTCACCATGTCATCAGGGTCTATTTCCTCTTCTCTGCTAGTCTGGAAACCCAGATATCAAAATATGAATCATAAAGTTTGGGCCCCCCAGGTAAAAATGTGCGTTAATGTGCATAAAGAAGCCTAGAAAAGATGGAAAAATCTCCCAAAACGTGTTGCAGACGCCATTTTTTTCGTTTGGTATGTTGAAAGTATAAATGATGAAATAAAATCTAACTTTTTGTGACATATTATATGAATGTCTAATCTGTCATTTGATACTTTTGGAGATTTTTCCATCTTTTCTTGGCTTCTTTATGCAAATTAATACACATTTTTACCTGGGGGGGGGAACCTGTATATGAATGAGTTGCAGACCTTTGAGTGATATGCAACATTAATGCATATAGAAACCATATTTATCTTTCTTAATATTTTATATATAGAAGTTGCACGAAAAAAAACAACCAATGTCGACAGAGTGACAAAACTTTTTGAAAAAAGTGACAAAACCCTGAAAAAAACCAACAATTGTTTTTCCCAATTTCGACAAAAAGCAACTAAAACGTCAGAAGTGACAACCCCGAGGAAAAAGGTAACGTTGGGTACAGAATACCAATAGGTTGTGTGTGTGTGTGTGTGTGTATATATATATATATATATATATAAAAAAATAGTAAGACAGATATATCTGGTTTGTATACGCATTAATGTTGCATATCACTTGAAGGTCTGCGGCTGACTGTGATGCGTTCGAGGACCCCTGCTCTGCAGCGTACCTGGGGATTTGGAGCGGTGGCGTCTGTCTCTGGAGCGGCTGCGATGGCGCCGGGGGCTCTTGCTGCGATGGCGGTCTCTCCGGGGCGACGGGCTGCGTGAGAACACGCGACAAAAACACACAAAAACACACCACTGAGCGCCTGATACGAGTATTATATCTGAAAATATTAAAAAAAGGGGTGAAATTATATACAAATATACCTTCGTCTCTTTGGAGATCTGCTCCTCCTGGGGAGGAAATGAGAGGTTTAAGGTCACGATTTCTACAACACACACACACACACACACACACACACACACACACACACACACACACACACAC
>NC_048415.1:586324-593536 GCF_013103735.1 Etheostoma cragini
ACACGGTCTCACACACACACACACGTACACACACACACACACACACACAGGCACGCACGCACACACACACGCACACACGCACACGCACGCACACACACACACGCACCCACACACACGCACACACACACACGCCATCAACGGCGTCATTGGGAGAAGAGAAAAGGACAAAAAACGTAAAAAATACACACTCACTGTTGTGTTAAATGTAGATTGTTAACTGCAGAATTAATTAAACTTTCCTTCACTGTAACAAGACAAAAAAGAAAGCTATGAAGTAACATTTTATTACAGATTTGATTTTAATAATTGTTATTGATTTTCAATATATTATTGATTTTAATTTGTCAGTTGGACCCTAACGTCAAAATTCAAACTCAACACTTTTGTTGAGGCTTTTCATCTTTGTTTTGTAACTTTTTCTAATGTTTTTGTCCCTTTTTTCAACACTTTTGAAAAAAACACCAACTTATTAACTTTAGTTTTACAGTTATTTATGAATTTCATTCCTACCACAAGCAATAACACTTTTTAACATGTCATCTCTGGGTTTATTTTACATTAATTATATTAATTAATATTAATTATTATAATTATTAATTATTATATTATTATTATATTCCATTATTTAAGCAGTCGCACATTTTTGATCCCCTATCCTGTACATATTCAAATATATTTGTCGTTTTACTTTATTCGTATTATTATTTCTTGTATATAGTATGTACATTTTTTTCTAGTATTTCATTTATATTTATATTTTGTGCTTTGTGACTTATTTTGCTGCTGTAACACAGGAATTTCCCATTTTTCTTGGGATCAATAAACATCTATCTATCTATTTTTTGAATTCATGGTCAATAAACCTCATTTATATGTACAATTACAAATAAATAATAAAGAAAACAAATGCACACAAACGTATACAAAGTGGTTGAATACAACAAACTGCAGTATGTTCCTTTCTTATGACTTTATATTTCACTACATTTGTCTGACAGCTTTTGTATCTTTCAGAGTGTTTCCTCCACTTCCTGTCCATGATCCACGTATCTCTGCATGGGTTGAATGTTAGATTAGATTAAATTAAATTATACATTATTCATCCCATAATGGGGAAATTTTGTTGTTACAGTCAATAACAGCAAAAAACAATAACACACAAACAAGTAAACACACAAGAAATACAGGCAAACATAGACAATGATTATATGAAGAACTGAAGGATAAAGTATTCCTTTAAGTCTTAACTCTCCTACTGCTTAAGCTAAATAAAGTCTTTAAATAGCATCTCGGATTAGGGGGAAAATGCATCGTCACATAACTCAAAATTTATCATTTTACTTAATGTTTTGAATGCAGCACTGCAGGAGTGTTTTATAAGCAGTTTTACTGCAGTAAAGGATCTGATCAGCAGTTTAATCAATAACACAAATAGGTAGTTGCAGCTCTAATTTGTCTCACACTGCTGCAAAGTGAATATCTTTGGGATTTTAGATAAAATGAACAAGTTACGAGAGCTAACTTTGGCATGCGGCAACGTAGTTAGCTTTAGCACGCTCGGTATTTTAACTATTTTTAACATAGCTAGAGAAAAATAAAGCTCAAACTATACTTAAATGACATAAATAGTTCCATAAACATTAGGAACAAAATTCGGCTTTACATTCAATAGGAATTGAGTAACTTTATATAGAGAACAGAAGAGTTAATTCGGAGGGTTAGCGTTGTTAGCCGACAGGAAGCTAACGTTAGCTCGCATGCTAACATGCTACTCACCGGTGAGACCGAAGCACTCCTCCTTCCAGTATTTTGACTCGTAGATTCGGGTCCGGATGATCTTCTCCACCAGGTACTGCGGGTTGGTCCCGTGTATGCTGTTGGCATCTTTAACGGTTCTGTTTGCCATCGCAACGACGAAGAAGAGACGTAGCTAGCATGGAAATCGCAGCAGCCTGCGATCCACCGCCGGAAACTGTCTATACTACTTCCGGTTCGTTTTTTTTTTTTTTTTTTTTTTAAATGTATTGTTTTTTTTAAGCGTAAAAGCTTCATTACCCGAATCAATCTGTGAGTGTCGCTGTTGAAGTAAAAAAGATATAAATAAAATAATTACTGGTTTGAGTTTTGTTCATTAAAACGGATTAAAAAGCCGCCACTCCCCCGATGTGAGTCGAGTGCAGATGCGAGAGTCGCGCATGCTCAGAACATCTTGACTGTTTTTCCCAGGAATGGAAACCTAAAGCCAAATATCTGGATAACTCTTCCTCCACCAGGCTGAAAGCAGCGGTTTGCTTCCCTCCCTGTTGGAAAGTTTCAATTCCTGAGGCTCGTTGATGGGTGTTGTGAGAAATTTACCTGCATGTTGCACCTGTGACGTGTAACCACACCCCACAATGACGTCACACGGTCCAGAAGTCCACCTGGGCAAGGAGGACAGTAAAGATACGATTTTAAGGTGTTAACCCTTGCAGAGATATAAATGTCATAATGAACAGGTGATTAGTTTATGATTAGTGCCGCTGTCAGTAAGATAGAAAGCTTCCAAATAATGTAATAACCTTACATTTTCTCGCCATGCTATTTGTAATTGCCTTGGGCCCTGTTGAGTTTTAAAAAGTGAATATGTCTGAAGGAAAGGGGCTTCCTGCTATGCAACAAAAGGTGGTATTCTGTCTCCTGTCCCCTGGGGTCCTGGTCTAGGCTCTGTAGAGTCAATACAATGTTTTAGAATAGATTTTAAGATTTTATTGTTTGTTTTTAAAGCTTTAAATGGTCTCGCCCCAGAGTACTTGTCTGAAATTTTAACCGTGCAGGAACACAACCGGTCATTGCGGTCTTCAAATCAGTTGGTTTTAGAAGTCCCGAGGTCCAGGTTTAAACGGTGGGGGGGGGTCAGGCTTTTGCAGTTGCAGCCCCGAGACTCTGGAACAAGTTACCCCCCCCCCTGGTATACAGATGTCACTCTTTTTAGGTCCAAACTTAAAACATATCGGTTCAGTCTGGCTTTTAATACGTAGCGGTGGTGGGACAATTTTATTATTTTGTTTCTTTGCAACCTTTTTCTGATTTTACTGTTTTCTATGTTTACTCTTTCTGTTGTATTTTGTGATTTTACTTATTTTGTTAAGCACTTTGGACCCTGCTGGTTGTTGTAAAGTGCTATATAAATACATTTTGATTGATTTTTTTTGTTGATTGAATGTTGATTGGACTATGTTGATGTTAGAGATTCACATTTACACGACAGACCCCTTTGTTCTGTAACCAAAACCACCCCCAAAAGGTGCAGAGTTTGCAGGCAGGTTGGTTCTCATTGGACAGCAAAGATGCGCCGCATGTTGTCATGACAATTGTGGACCAATGAGAAAAGATTTGAAAATTACAGGTGAAAAGGAACCGCCCCAAGGTGCAGGACTTAAATGAGAGTGTTTTAGGAATTTTCATGACCAGCTTCACGTGACTCCATCAGGGGGGAAGCGGGGATCCAGTCCGCTGTCAGCTGCAGTGTTATTCATGTCTGTTTTGTGTCTGATTGTCTTTGTCTTATCATCTTTATCACTGCTGTTGCATTTAAACCTTTTCTTTATTCTCAATACAACCCTCAGCCTCCTTTTCCTCAGAGATCCGAACGAACGCGAAGTTAGTTATAAATATCTAACAGCCCCGAGCTACCAAGGGCCGCGTAAAACGCCTCATAAACTTATGGTTACGATTTGTTCTCTTACTTTTCACTAATTAATTATATCTTTAAATATTGATACACTAAAGTGCTATCCGATTGTTTAATTCATGATGAGAAACTCCCCCCAGTCCCCACTACAGTGGACTATTCCATTATCCTACTGTAAACAAACAGCTCAGCAGGCTGTAAGCCGGAGGCTACAGATGGCCGGAAAATGAAGCGAAGCTACCGAAGTGGTTCTGAAAAAAGGAAGAAGAAGCAGGAAGAAAGCAGAACGGCTAGCAATGCTAACACTGATGAAGAGTAGTGTCAGCCCAGGTTGCTCTAGCAATGCTAACACTGATGAAGAGTAGTGTCAGCCCAGGTTGCTCTAGCGATGCTAACACTGATGAAGAGTAGTGTCAGCCCAGGTTGCTTTAGCGATGCTAACGCTGATGAAGAGTAGTGTCAGCCCAGGTTGCTCTAGCGATGCTAACGCTGATGAAGAGTAGTGTCAGCCCAGGTTGCTCTAGCGATGCTAACGCTGATGAAGAGTAGTAGAGTCCAAACTCAAGGCCCTGCAGTGCCACTTCACCTGGGATCTGGAGACCAGCAAGATCCTGCTTTTACGTCGCAGGGACTACCTGGAGGACATTAGACCTTTACTAAGGCTTTACATAAATCATGGGTCTATTGACGAGGCCATTGCTTTGGCAGAGGAGGCTCTGGGAGCCCATCCAGATGAGCGTTACCTGAAGGGCTGTCTCGCATACTGCTACAAATGGAAGATCTTCGAGGAAAGCCCAAATCAGAGCGTGATAGACCGAGCCATCAGTCTCCATAAGGAGGTGATTGCTCTCTACCCTCATTCTTCATTTGCAAAGAAAATAAACCTCGCAAAGACATATGCAAAGTTAAAAGACTACCAGGATGAAGCTGAGCAGATATACCAGGAGCTGCTGGGAAGAGATCTGGAGCCTGCAGACAAACAGACGCTCTGCAGCATCTATGCAAAATATTTATTCTTCTGTCGCAAAGACAGTGAAGGGTCACTACGATATCACATGGAGGTGGTAAAGATGCCGCTTCAATCCATCTATCGGAAGACTAGCATCAAAATCCTGGAGAAGAACAGAAACAGAAGCCCAATGGGTAGAGAGATAGAGGAGTTTCTGGCAAACCTGCAGGAGCCATGATGGTTTTAACATTCACCCAAAGCCAATCAATCAGTCTCCATGAAGAGGTGATGCTCTTTAGCCTCAATCTCTCCTTATGAAGAAAATAGAACTCGCAAAGTTAAATTACGGCCATGAAAAGCTCAGCAGATATATCAGGAACTGCTAGAATGGAACTTGCAGACAAACATTAGATATATTTACTACTATACTACTTTGTATAAATACCTCAATCGGCAGGAGTACCAAATAGAAGTTGAAAAACTGTCGAAACAACTTCAAAAAAACGTCAAAAAGTGTCAAAAAAGCATTAAAATATATTTCTTTTGAGTTCTGATCTGGGACACGAGGATTACTTGTTTACTATATATTCCTGTTGTGGTGAATGTTGTCAACTGTTTTTGAACTTTAAATAAACGATAATACTCTTTTGTTAAAATTACCTTTGCTGTAAGAAAAATATATGGGTGGTAAGAAGTTACAATATTAATTAAAATATATTTTAATCAGATGTTATAACGTTATCACAGTTATTATATTCCTGTTGTGGTGAATGTTTTCATTTTTAAGATGAAATAAGTACATTATACTCTGTATATTACACATTATACTCTGTGTGAAGTTTGCTGTGTTGTAAGAAAAATAAACAGTTAAATGTTAAATATTAAAATATTTAATTCAATTTTATTGAAGGGATAAAGGGGGCGTGGCTTACGGGTAACTTACAGAGGCTACTGGCGAGAGACCGCACCTCCATAGGAATCCGGCCATTTTTTCACACAGAAGCAAGCTGGTTTAGTGTTAACTTTTAATGTAGTTTTTTTAGTGAATGAGTACAGCCTTTTAGTGAGTGTGATACTTGCCTAGAAACCTATTATATGAAAAAATGGCCAATATGAACGGACTTACTTGAGATTTGGAGGTTCCAGGTGAACGTGTGGAAGACATTGTAAATATGCGGCTTTAACAACTCTGGGAGGATTTGTCTGGAGGTGTGGTCTCTCGCCAGTAGCCTCTGTAAGTTACCCGTAAGCCACGCCCCCTTTATCCCTCCCCTCAGGCCCCGCCTCCCTATGCCAAAACAGTGACAGAAAGTTGAAACTGAAAACAGTGACATTGTAAAAATCTTGACAGCGTAAAAGAAAAAAACTGTCACTGAAAAAACACGGACATCAAGAAAAAATTTACATTGACATTGAAAAACCTATCATGATGCAAACAAATGTCAAAGTGAAATAACATCATAGGATTATGAGATTATTACTTTTTGATGTTTGTGTTTTATACTTCAGTTCAACAGTTTTCAATGCCAATATTTGTTGTTTCAATGCCAAATTTTATTTTCAATACCACAGGTTACTGTCACTGTTCTAGCTCCATATTTGTTTCTGCTTCCTCCTTAGTGTTGTTCACTCCCGGGACTTCCTGTTTGTGTTTGTGCACCGCTGCAGGTCCGGGGTTATTTTTCCATATACGGACTTGTTTCACAACAAACTGATTCATTTGAATGAACGGGAGCGTTTCACCTCACAGAGCCTTTGGTAACGGGGATGGTGGCGCTGCAAGAACAATGACGTCATCATTAACTACCTGAAAACAACACAGATTTTTATCAATTAATAATCTTTGAATAAAACATTTTGCATCCTTATGCCCCTGTATTTTAACATGGGGGAGGGGGGTATACTTATGCCCCTGTATTTTAACATAGGGGGGGGTATACTTATGCCCCTTGTATTTTAACATAGGGGGGTGTATACTTATGCCCCCGTTATTTTAACATAAGAGGGTGTATACTTATACATCCCTCCATCCATCTTCGACCGCTTATCCGGTATCGGGTCTCGGGGGCAGCAGCTCCAGCAGGGGACCCCAAACTTCCCTTTCCCGAGCCACATCAACCAGCTCCGACTGGGGGATCCCGAGGCGTTCCCAGGCCAGGTTGGAGATATAATCTCGCCACCTAGTCCTGGGTCTTCCCCGAGGCCTCCTCCCAGCTGGACGTGCTTTGAACACCTCCCTAGGAGGGCGCCCAGGAGGCATCCTTACCAGATGCCCGAACCACCTCAACTGGCTCCTTTCGACGCGAAGGAGCAGCGGCTCTACTCCGAGCTCCTCTCGGATGACTGAGCTTCTCACCCTATCTCTAAGGGAGACGCCAGCCACCCTCCTGAGGAAACCCATTTCGTCCGCTTGTACCCTGGATCTCGTTCTTTCGGTCATGACCCAGCCTTCATGACCATAGGTGAGTGTAGGAACGAAAATTGCCCGGTAGATCGAGAGCTTTGCCTTCTCGCTCAACGGTGCGATAAACGGAATGTAATACCGCACCAGCTGCTCCGATTCTCCGACCAACCTCACGCTCCATTGTCCCCT
>NC_048415.1:593636-599479 GCF_013103735.1 Etheostoma cragini
TCCTTCTCCATGTCTTCTCCGAACTTCTCCCACACATGCTGCTTTGCCTCTGTCACGGCAGAGGCTGCAGCCCTTCGGACCCGCCTGCCTCCGGAGTCCTCCTGGATAACATATCCCGGAAGGACTCCTTCTTCAGTCGGACGGCTTCCCTGACCACCGGTGTCCACCAGGGTGTCCGTTGGTTAAAGCCCCTTGAGGCACCTAAGGCCCTTAGCCCACAGCTCCCCGCCGCAGCTTCAGCAATGGAAACTTTGAACATTGTCCACTCAGGTTCAATGCCCCCAGCCTCCACAGGGATGCACGAAAAGCTCCGCCGGAGGTGTGAGTTGAAAGATCGTCGGACAGGGGCCTCCTCCAGACGTTCCCAATTTACCCGCACTACACGTTTGAGCTTACCAGGTCTGTCCAGAGTCCTCCCCCATCCCCTGACCCAACTCACCACCAGATGGTGATCAGTTGACAGCTCTGCCCCTCTCTTCACCCGAGTGTCCAAAACATACGGCCTCAGATCAGATGAAACGATTATAAAATCGATCATTGACCTTTGACCTAGGGTGCTCTGGTACCACGTACACTTGTGAGCATCCCTATGTTTGAACATGGTGTTTGTTATGGACAATCCATGACTAGCACAGAAGTCCAACAACAGACAACCACTCTGGTTCAGATCAGGGAGGCCGTTCCTCCCAATCACACCTCTCTCTCTCACCTGAATGGTGAATGTTTCCTGTAGATGTGAAAGCGCTTTGAGCAGTTGTTAAGACTGGAAAAGCGCTATATAAATACAGCACATTTACATTTACTTATGCCCCTGTATTTTAACATAGGGGGTGTATGCTTATTCCCATGTATTTTAACATAGGGGGTGTATGCTTATGCCCCTGTATTTTAACATAGGGTGGTGTATACTTAAAGCCCATGTATTGTGTACAATGGAGACACAGAATTACTTTTTTTTTACTTTTTAATAAGGTTTTACAATTAAAGTAACTGTTACTTTACCATTCAGTTTTATTTTTCTTACAGCAAAGCTAATTTCCTTAAGACAGTAGAAAGTTCTTATTATAACAAATACAATGCAAAGGAAAAATAATTCAACACAATATGAATTATATAGAAACAATATCTTTAAACTAATTGTGTAATTTACTGACTCAGGCACAACTGTCTCACCCTTTCCTGAAAGTAATCCCATTAAAATAGGCCAATGTGTAGATGTTGTGCGAGTGGTAATAAGTTGGTGTTACTGGTGTTTACACATGGTAATGAAAGGAAGCGCTAAATTTAAAAAAAGCACTAAAAACATTTAAAAAAGAGACCAAACCTTCAGAAAAAGTGTTGATTTTTTAAGTTTTGACCTGGGAGGATGACAGCTCCAAGGTCCATTTTTTAAAACTTTTCAGTCAAAGCATCAAAGAAATACAACTTCACATTAACATCTCCATGGTGACAGTTTAAATATGATTAAATAGAGATTTCATGTTTTCCAGTTAAACTGAGCCCCGTCAGTGTGAAGTGGTAATAAACTGTAAGCATGGTTACACCGGTAGGTGGCAGCAGAACGTCAATTATTTAGGAAATATAACAAGAAAGACAACAGTTAGTCAAAATCCACTTAACCCTCCAGGTGTCTTCGGGTCAGGTCTGACTCCTTTCCAAAAGTTTCTAAATCAGAAATTTGGGTTTCTTTCAATCAAATTGTCCAAAAAAGTAACGTTGATGTTTCCCGACAACGCTCCTCACACGTTACATTAATAATCAGTTCACTACTTTCAATGGATTTGTGGGTTTTTTTGTCAATTTCACAGCATTTGTAGGAAAACCAATTGGTAAAATAATTTTTAAAAGTGTGAAAAAAAGAGAGAAAAATTAAAATAAAAAATTCAAAAGGCTCTTAAAAAGGTTCAGTCGACCAATGTGGAAAAAATCATTGGGGGGAAAGCCATAAAAGGGTCAAAAAAATGTAAGACGTATACCTAATATTCGAGTTAAAAGCAAAAATTATGAATTATTTTGACTAACAGTGTATTTTCAAAGAGCGTTGTTTGGAATCAAATCCATTTTTTGTGGTAATTTGGTTAAAAAGAAACTCATATTTCAGATTTTTTTTAGTTTTTTTCTTTTTCATTCTTGTTTGTTTTGCTTTTTTTTTTTTACCTTTTCAGACATTGACTCGTAGATATTGTACAGTTATAGGCCATAAGTATATGTTTGGCAGCATTTTTTATAAGTTGAAGTTTTACATAGACATTTTTTAAAGGGGTCAAATCTGACCCGAGGACCCCAGGAGGGTTTATAAAGGGAAAAGCCCCCAAAAACTAATCTAAAAAAACAAGATGTTGCTGCCTTGGACCGGCCGACCAATAGAAGTGATGATGTGTCATCTACTTCTGGATTAAGAACCGGGGTTTTTTAAGACCGCTATGGCTTTTGCAGGTTTTCCAGAAGCTCGTGGATTTCTCTCCACATGTGGCTCCTGCCTCGGTCCCTGATCCTCTTCAGGGTCCTGATGCTGTACCGTCGATGGGCGGAGTGCTGCGGTATTGCTGCAGCCTTCATGTGAAACTGGATCGACTTATGGTAATTCCTACAATTGAGGTATAGATGTTCTGCGTAGCTGTTGTAGAGCATCTGTTTCTCTGCAGGTTCCAGGTCCAGTTCTAGCATTTCCTGGTATATCCGCTCAGCTTCGGCCTGGCCGTGATTTAACTGTGCGTATATATTCGCGAAAGCTATTTTCTTTATGAGGAACGAATGCGGGTAGAGAGCAATCACCTCCTCATGGAGACTGATGGCTCGGTCTATCTCGCCTGGTTTTGGGCGACGGTCCCTGACGTAAACGATCTTCCATTTGTAGCAGAGTGCAGCGCATCTCTTCAGGTAACGCTCGTCTGGATGGGATCCCAGAGCCTCCTCGGCCAAAGCAATGGCCGCATCAATAGAGACATAGTAACTGTAGACCTTCAGTAAAGGTCTAATGCCAATGTAGCTGCTCACAGGGTTTCTCAACACCTTTCTGGCTAACTCACGTGCTTCTTCTTCAATGTTTTCTCCTTTCTGAGTGAACTGATTAAGGTAGAGGGCAGCGAGGTACATGTTCTCTGGATCCTGTTCCTTGGCGAGTCTCATTTTCTCCAGAAGCTCAGCTTTCACCTTGTTGTCGTTGTGCTTGACAAAACCCGCTAACCCTAAGACGTAGCTGGTGTTCCACTCCACCGTGTCCGGCTGCATCCTGATGGCTCTCTGGAAGTAATCTGCAGCCTGTTTCTTTTGTTCTGCGTTGAACTTCATCAGGGTCCAGGCTTTCTCAGCGTAGATCTCTGGATGGAGCTGGTCCTGGGGGTCCTGGGATGGAGATGGGTATTTATTCATCAGGGCGTGGACCTTTGACAGGTAAGCCTGACTCTCTGCTTGGTCTCCCAGGTGGTGGTGCAGCCACGCCAGGTCCCCGTAGTTCACCACCAACCAGGGACCCTGGTCTGCCCCTCTTATCCTCCTGAAGGCCTCTGCAGCCTTGTTGAAGAGACTCTGGGCGTCTTCGGTGAACCCCAGCTTGTACTGGACGAACCCCCGCAGGTTGTAGATGTGACCCAGCCAGCTGTTCCCCTCCTCGGTGCCGATGTCCTCCAGGTTGTCCCTGCGACGTAAGAGGATGGACTTGCTGTGGTCCAGATCCCAGGTGAAGTGGCACTGCAGGGCTTCCAGTTTGGACTCCAGTGATGTTGGACTCTGAGCAGCACTGAAGGAGAACAAAATGAAAAACAACAAACATCAAGTTAATGTAATGTGCTATAATAAAGGGTTTAGATAATCCAGGTTCATTTCATGTAGGAAGGAGGTTAGGAAAGAAGATAGAAATCACTCCTTCCCTACTTCTAGAGTCCTTAACTCAGACCCAACCCATCCTCCAACTGGGTCATGAGCTCATAAGCATGAGTCAATGAGAATGAGTCAGATGCCTGTCCCAAGATGGCGGCGGCAGAGACGCGTCTCACGAGCCGATGGCTGTGTCCACAGTGGCTTGGACACGTTTACACACCCACACTAAAGTTATTAACAAGAGGAATAAAAACATCTCTTGGAAATTTCAAGGACACCAATTTACTTTAAGAATGTGTAATGTGCGTTATACGTTATTCGTGCTCAAAGAACATTGGGGTGCTTAAAGGTTTGGACACACACACACAGACACACACACACAGAGAGACACACACACAGACACACAGACAGGCAGGCAGACAGACAGACAGACACACACACACAGACAGACAGACAGGCAGGCAGACAGACACACACACACAGACAGACACACAGGCAGACAGACAGACAGACACACACACAGACAGACACACACACAGACACACACACACACACACACACAGACAGACAGACAGACACACAGACAGACACACACACAGAGACAGACACACACACAGACACACACACACACACACACACACAGACAGACAGACAGACACACAGACAGACACACACACAGACACACACACACAGACACACACACACACACACAGACAGACAGACAGACAGACACACAGACAGACACACACACAGACAGACACACACACAGACACACACACACAGACAGACACACAGACAGACAAACACACACAGACAGACACACACACACAGACAGACACACACACAGACACACACACACAGACAAACACACAGACAGACACACATACCTGACAAAGTACCCCAAACTGCCTCTATAATTCCCGCTAGGTGTCTCAAAGACATTTAAGAAACAGATTGAGGAAATAAAGAATGGACAGAAATGAAAAGAGAGAAGTACCAAAGACACAAAATTATAAATGTTTAGTTTTAATCCTCATGCTGTCTTCTCTAGTTTTTTGGGGTAAAAATCTTAAATTAAAACCTCCTTAAGACCCTTTTGGCACTTTTCCCAAAGTTCTTTGTCGATTGTTTTGGACTTTTTTGTTGTTTTTTTGAAGTTTTTGAAGCTTTCTCCGACATATGTTGTGACTTTTAGCCATTTTCAAACTTTTCCCGAAGTTCTTTGTCACTCTTTACAATGTCTTTGACGATTATTTATGCATTTCTTTTGACGTTTTTGTTGTTTTTTCCCTACTTTTCTGTCATTTTTTTCAGTGTTCTTAAATCTTTCTTCTCTTAAAATGCAATACAATTTATGAAACATCCAAATTCAATGAAAAGAATGAACTGATGACTTATTTAATTTGTGAGGAGAACAAGAGGGTTAAAGAAACATATGAGCCTGGCTTTAAGGGAAGTAGGAAGAGATGAAAAGAGAAAGAAGGGAATCATAACATCTTCATAACCAATATACCAATATGTAATAATAGGTTAAATCATTACTGTTCTCATTATTTAGCTACTCACCACATCCTTCAGCTGTGGTTCTCGACGGGTTCTCTGAGGAACTGGTTTGGTTCTTGATGCTTCTTCCAAGATGAAGGTCTGTGGTGTTGCATTTACAGTTCATGTGAAACCGTCAGTTCTGCTTTAGCTTGACTTTCGTTTCCCAGGAATGGAAGTTATAAAAAATCTATTAGGTCAAAAAAAGGAAAACCTAAAACATGACTCATCATAAAGACTGTTAGGGGAACGTTAGGGGAACGTTAGGGGAATGTTCTCTAAAGGTTGCAACATTAGGGGAACGTTAGGGGAACGTTATCTAAATGTTGCAATGTTAGGGGAACGTTCTCTGAAGGCTGCAATGTTGGGGAACGTTATCTAAAGGTTGCAATGGTAGAGGAACGTTAGGGGAACGTTAGGGGAACGTTAGGGGAATGTTCTCTAAAGGCCGCAATGTTAGACGAATATTAGGGGAACGTTAG
>NC_048415.1:599579-604579 GCF_013103735.1 Etheostoma cragini
TCTAAAGGTTGCAATGTTAGGGGAACGTTAGGGTAACGTTCTCTAAAGGTTGCAAATTTAGGGGAACGTTAGGGGAACATTAGAGGAACATTAGGGGAACGTTAGGGGAAGGTTAGGGGAATGTTCTCTAAAGGTTGCATTGTTGGGGGAATGTTAGGGGAACGTTAGGGGAAGGTTAGGGGAACATTATCTAAAGGTTGCAACGTTAGGGGAACGTTAGGGGAACGTTTTTTAACGGTTGCAAATTTAGGGGAACGTTAGGGGAACATTAGAGGAACATCAGGGGAACGTTATCTAAAGGTTGCAACGTTAGGAGAACACCAGGTTGACTTCTATACTTCTATTTGACACACCATCTCTATATAATCATCTCTAACCCGTCACCTTGGAGATATTAATGTATTAATAAACATTTGTATTTGTTTGATGCTCATCTACGTTGAAAGTTAAGAAAACAAACAATTTGGCAGCAGCTTTCAAAAGTTCTAGTTTGAAGAACGTCCATCTTCGTCCTACAGACAGGTGTGCAAGGTTGGGTAGAAAACAGGAACTTCTTTTATTACAAACATAAACTCAGAGAGGATTTCTTAGTTCACATAATGTTTATTTAATGGCATCGTGTAGGTTATAAACGGCGACGATATTCAAGTTATACATCAAAAAGGTTATAAATCTGTAAAGTAACAGAGCAAAAGTTCCAGCAGCTCATTAACAGTGATTAAAAACAAAAATTGAAGAAACAATTGCAGCTAAAGTGAAAACTCAGAACATTTCCTGTTATTTCAAATGTCATTTTTTTTACATTCTCTCAGATTAAGTCATTTTGACGTTTGTTTCAACACTTCTTATTTAGTTTTTGGTGTTGTTTCCAAACATTTTCAACGCTTTTTGTTCCACTTTTGAACCTTTTTGAGGCTTTTGACGCCCAAATATCCAGGACCTGGACCAGTCCTTACCCATAATGCAATCTGACATATAAATAAACACAAATACAACTGTGAATCACTTTCTACGGACAATTTCTGTTAAAAAATAGACATTTCTTAGAGTGTGAATTAACCATTAAATGTATGTAAAGCACATTTCCTTGAGTATTATGTTCTCATACAAAGTAGAGCTACACTATTTCTGGATATTAAAGAGTGACGTAGCAATCAGGAGGTCTTCATCGTAAGTTTTAACTTTTTTAACCCTTTGTTGTCCTGTTTTCAAAAGTTTCTACATCAGAAATTTGGGTTTCTTTCAAGCAAATTACCCCAAAAAATGACACGGATTGTTTTATACAATGCTCTTCGCAAAGAACATGAAGGATCAGATACTTAGATAGAATATTGGGTGTTTTATTACACTGTATAGCATTAGAGGAAACAATGAAATGGTTTCTAAATACCATCCTGACTCAACTTTGACAGTCTGTGATTATTCGCTCAATCGTAACTATTTGTTGAAATAATTTTGTCATTTCTGATTTTTTTCTGTTTTTTTTCTACTCTAAAATCAGGTGTAATTTCATATGAATGAGGTTTATTAAGAATAACTTTTAGTGTGAAAGTAGCGATAATAAGTTGATTGGTTAGTGGTGACTCTGGTTCCTAGTGGAAAAACCTAATAAAACCATTTTAAAAGAGACAAATAAGCAACCACGGTACAGTTTATTTATTTTCTCCCCCTGAGCTTCAGGACAATGACTACAGAGGGAGTTAAACCACCTTTTAACATTATTTAACAGTAGAAAACTGATGGGAAATCAGACACTTTTTCACAGTGATTTTGAGGTATTCCCCATGACGGGTTGAATCCATTATCTTCCTCCTTTCTCTTTCTCCCAGTCTTTGTTATATTTCTTCCAGTATTTCTCCCCCTTTATCCCGGGCATTTATTCCTCCAAAAACTCTCCTACAGTCCAGTCGCCATCAGTCGATATTCGCGCATTTCCCTAACCAGAAAACAACAGACGGCCCTGCTCTGCCTCTGATTGGCTGGTACTCGTTGCCATCTGGGTCAGAGCCAATTAGAAGCAGGAAGTGGGCGGGACATAACGCAGCTGTCTCCAGTGTGTAAGGGGAAAGGGGCGGGACCAAGGGAACAGTTAAGACACACTCCTAAAATATCTGCTTGACAACTCATTATGGAGCTGGGAACAAGCCCAAATAAGCCACTACACTTTAGAAACAAGCCCAAAAAACCCTGCGACTACCAATATTTGTAAGCGACTTTACAGAAAGACAAGCCCAAAGTTGCTTATAATAAGCGGACTTGGCAACACTGCTAAAAAGTTAACCTAAGAGGACAACAAACTGCATGTTGACAGGAAGAACACACAAGGGTTAAAGAATTTTCCACAATTTCTTAAAATTGTTCCTGCAAATCTTGTGTAGGCCTATGATTTAGAATTAATAAGTATGTAGGCTATAAATTTCAGGTAAAACATTACTTGTGTGTGTATGGGAACGTTCTCTAAAGGTTACAACGTTAGGGGAACGTTCTTTAAAGGTTGCAACGTTAGGGGAACGTTAGGGGAACGTTCTCTAAAGGTTACAACGTTAGGGGAACGTTCTCTAAAGGTTGCAACGTTAGGGGAACGTTCTCTAAAGTTTGCAACGTTAGAGGAACGATGGGGGAACATTCTCTAAAGGTTGCAATGTTAGGGGAACGTTAGGGGAACGTTCTCTAAAGTTTGCAACGTTAGAGGAACGATAGGGGAACGTTCTCTAAAGGTTGCAACGTTAGGGGAACATTCTCTAAAGGTTGCACCTTAGGGGAACGTTCTCTAAAGGCTGCTACGTTAGAGGAACGTTAGGGGAACATTCTCTAAAGGTTGCAACGTTAGGGGAACGTTCTCTAAAAGGTTGCAACATTAGAGGAACGATAGGGGAACGATAGGGGAACGTTAGGGGAACGTTAGGGGAACGTTCACTAAAGGGTGCAACGTTAGGGGAACGTTCTCTAAAGGCTGCTACGTTAGAGGAACGTTAGGGGAACATTCTCTAAAGGTTGAAACGTTAGGGGAACGTTCTCTAAAGGTTGCAACATTAGAGGAACGTTAGGGGAACGATAGGGGAACGTTAGGGGAACATTCTCTAAAGGTTGCAACATTAGGGGAACGTTCTCTAAAGGTTGCAACGTTAGGGGAACGTTCTCTAAAGGCTGCAACGTTAGAGGAATGTTAGGGGAACATTCTCTAAAGGTTGCAACGTTAGGGGAACGTTCTCTAAAGGTTGCAACGTTAGCAATAGATAACTTGTGTGTTTTTGTGGATTTAGAACCAGTGCTGTTAAAATCCCTGTGGTTCTTGCAGGTTTTTCAGGAACTCCTCTATTTCTCTACACTGTCGGTTCCTGCCTCTGCCTTTAATTTTTTCCAGAACTTTGATGCTGTTCCCACGAAAGAAGGACTGGTGCGGTATCTTCGCAGCCTTCATGTGATATCGTATTGACGCGTTGCGATCCTGACGATCGAAGTTCAAATATTTTGCGTAGCTGTTGTAGACCATCTGTTTGTCTCCAGGTTCCAGATCACCTTCTAGGAGTTCCTGGTAGATCTGCTCAGCTTTGGCCTGGCCATGTTTTGACTTTGCGTAGATATTTGCGAGGTCTATCTTCTTCACAAGGGAAGAATGAGGGTAGAGAGCAATAACCTCTTTATGGAGACTGATTGCTCGGTCTATCTCGTCTGGTTTTGGACGACTGTCCCTGAAAAACACTATCTTCCATTTGTAGCAGAGTGCAGCGCATCTCTTCAGATAACGCTCGTCTGGATGGGATCCCAGAGCCTCCTCGGCCAAATCAACTGTCCCAGAGCCTCCTCGGCCAAATCAACTGTCTCGTCAATAGAAACATAGTTTCTGTAAACCCTTATTAACGGTTTGATGCCACTGTAGCTGCTCACAGGATTTCTCAAAACCTTTGTTGCTAACTCACGTGCTTCATCTTTGATTCTCTGTCCTTTCTTTGCACAATGCTCGAGGTAGTAAACAGCAATGTACATGTTCTCTGGATCCTGTTCTTTGGCGAGTCTCATTTTCTCCAGAAGCTCCGCCTCCAGCCCTGTGTCGCTGTGCTTAAACTCATTTACTAACCCTAAGACGTAGCTGGTGTTCCACTCCACCGTGTCCGGCTGCATCCTGATGGCTCTCTGGAAGTAATCTGCAGCCTGTTTCTTTTGTTCTGAGCTGAACTTCATCAGGGTCCAGGCTTTCTCAGCGTAGATCTCTGGATGGAGCTGGTCCTGGGGGTCCTGGGATGGAGATGGGTATTTATTCATCAGGGCGTGGACCTTTGACAGGTAAGCCTGACTCTCTGCTTGGTCTCCCAGGTGGTGGTGCAGCCACGCCAGGTCCCCGTAGTTCACCACCAACCAGGGACCCTGGTCTGCCCCTCTTATCCTCCTGAAGGCCTCTGCAGCCTTGTTGAAGAGACTCTGGGCGTCTTCGGTGAACCCCAGCTTGTACTGAACGAACCCCCGCAGGTTGTAGATGTGACCCAGCCAGCGGTTCCCCTCCTCGGTGCCGATGTCCTCCAGCTTGTCTTTGCGACGTAGCAGTGTGGACTTACTGGTCTCCAGATCCCAGGTGAAGTGGCA
Source organism: Etheostoma cragini (assembly GCF_013103735.1). NCBI lineage: Eukaryota > Metazoa > Chordata > Actinopteri > Perciformes > Percidae > Etheostoma > Etheostoma cragini. The sequence goes on from NC_048415.1 coordinate 604,161, forward strand.
CTGCAGGGCCTCCAGCGTTGTTTGACATAAACAACAAGCACCTCATCAGCAGGTCCATACAGTAAGATCTGACTTGTGCAATGTTTGGATTAACACTGTTCATCTCATGTGAAGGACAGAAGGACAATTACAATGGAGCAAGGAGCAAAGACGCCATTGATTAGGTCAACCATCATTTTTTGCAGAGTTGATTTCATTCTTTAGCTATGATCTCATACGCCAGACAGACCCTTTACGCAGCAACGCGACGATCGGGCCTCGGGACATCATCAATGCCCGGTATCGTGCGTCCAGTCCCTGGAGAACTATACCTGGATGACCGCAAGGGGCAGGATAAAGTACCAGAGAGACAAATTGGACTGTGACATCCCCTGCCTAAGGGGCGGAGCCTCAGCCCAGACCAAGGGGGGTCCGAGGGA
>NC_048415.1:606032-607579 GCF_013103735.1 Etheostoma cragini
TCGCTAGTATTTGGACTCGGACTTGTCTCGCACTTGCTAGTATTTGGACTCGGACTTGTCTCGGACTCGCTAGTATTTGGACTCGGACTTGTCTTGGTCTCGCTAGTATTTGGACTCGGACTTGTCTCGGACTCGCTAGTACTTGGACTACAACTTGTCTAGGACTCGCTAGTATTTGGACTCGGACTTGTCTCGCACTTGCTAGTACTTGGACTACAACTTGTCTCGGTCTCGCTAGTATTTGGACTCGGACTTGTCTCGCACTTGCTAGTATTTGGACTCTGACTTGTCTCGGTCTCGCTAGTATTTGGACTCTGACTTGTCTCGGTCTCGCTAGTATTTGGACTCTGAGTTGTCTCGGTCTCGCTAGTATTTGGACTCTGATTTGTCTCGGTCTTGCTAGTATTTGGACTCTGACTTGTCTCGGTCTCGCTAGTATTTGGACTCTGATTTGTCTCGGTCTCGCTAGTATTTGGACTCTGACTTGTCTCGGTCTTGCTAGTATTTGGACTCGGACTTGTCTCGGTCTCTTTTTATTTGGACTTGGACTTGTCTCGGACTCGCTAGTATTTGGACTCAGAGTTGTCTCGGACTCGCTAGTCTTTGGACTCGGGCTTGTCTCGCGTTCTCTAGTATTTGGACTCGGACTTGTCTCGGACTCGCTAGTATTTGGACTCGGACTTGTCTCGGACTCGCTAGTATTTGGACTCGGACTTGTCTCTGCCACTGGTCTTGCCAGATAAGGCTTTTGGGTTTTTGGTCTGGACCGAGTCCAGGTGTCTTTGTTATGTTGATACTAGTATTGGCGGGAAAGGGAAACCCAAAATGATTGTCTTGATACCATCATGCATGAGACCTTTATTCTGTCCTGGACTCGGTCCTGACTTGGACTCAAACCTTTTTGGACTCGGTCTTGTCTTTGACTCGAACCTCTAGCGGTTAGCCGAATTAGCTGTTAGCTAAGCGTCGTTAGCGTTCCGGTGGAGGCTAACAGCAGACCGCTACTGTGGAACAGGTCGTGCAGCGCCGTAAATCCTCGTACATCATGATATCATCTGAGCGTGTGCGAACATATTGCACATGTGCAGAACAGATCGTGCAGGCAGGCAGCACACTCAACTTAGAACGTCAACGGCGGCCATCTTGTGCACCTAGCCTGTTACTATGAAGGGTTCCTTTAATCGTCCCTGTCTCCTCCTTTAATCGTCCCTGTCTCCTCCTTTAATTGTCCTTGTCTCCACAGAGAGACACGTCTCCATCCACACTCACCTGGAGGGCCTCGAGGGGCTGGTGGACCTCAATGGGGGTAAGGACATCTTCATCATCTCTCTCTTCTTCATCCGTCTGTTCTTCATCATCCCTTTCTTCTTCATCCCTCTGTTCTTCATCATCCCTCTCTTCTTCATCATCATCCCTCTTTTCTTCATCATCCCTCTCTTCTTCATCATCTCTCTTCTTCATCCGTCTGTTCTTCTTCATCCCTCTGTTCTTCATCATCCCTCTCTTCTTCATCATCCCTCTCTTCATCTTTATCATCCCTTTCTTCT
>NC_048415.1:607679-609811 GCF_013103735.1 Etheostoma cragini
ACTAGCGAGTCCGAGACAAGTTGTAGTCCAAGTACTAGCGAGTCCGAGACAAGTCCGAGTCCAAATACTAGCGAGACCGAGACAAGTCTGAGTCCAAATACTAGCGAGTACAAGACAAGTCCAAGACCAGAGAAAAACGGTCTTGAGTCCAGACTCCGGTCCAAGACCGGACTCGAGTCCTACATCCCTGTTGAAAACATCAACTAAAATGACAAACATTGAGAAAAAAAAAAGACGTCGTAAGTGTTGAAAAAGAGACAAAACGTGAGCAACACGGGAACACGAGGGTTAGATCACCGGTAGTCGTGGTTGAGGGTCTGGCGCCGAATCTCCGGCATCTCCACCTTAACGACAGATACAGGATGGATTCATTCATAATTCATAATATACTGTTATTGATTAGTGGGGAAATTACAATTTACACTCTGTTTTTGTTGTTTAGAGCTGCAAAGATTAATGGATTTAGTTGTTTGTTATATTTATGGGAAATATATTTTCATTATGAATTAATAACTAGTCGAACTTGTCTGACGTCAGCTTAATTAAATGTAAATATCTTCTAGATTCTTCTCTCCTCTGTGACGGGACACTGAATATCTTTGAGTTGGGGACAGAAGAAGAAAGACGTCAACTTGGGCATTTTGGGAAATATAATTCACCGTTTCAGGGTCAAATTTAAGACTTTTTAAGAGCTTTATGAATGAAATGTAAGAGCTACATCACAACATAAAGTACAATTAGAAGAGTTACATGTAGACACACACACACACACACATATATACACACACACACGCACACACACGCACACAAACACAGACACACACATACATATACAACACACACACACACAAACACACACACATATGTATATATATATATATATATATATATACATACAATCATACACACATATAGCCTATGTATGTATATATATACACTGTAAATGTATGTATATACTGTATATGTATGTAAATATGAACTGTACATGTACATAGCCTATGTAAGTATGTTTGTATGTATGTATGTGTTCTGTATGTTTGTATGTATGTATGTGTTCTGTATGTATGTATGTATGTATGTGTACTGTATGTATGTATGTATGTATGTATGTATGTATTATTGTAATACTGTATGTGGTAGTCAGTATGTGTGTATGTATATATGTGTGTGTGTTTTTATGTGTAGGCCTACTCTTGTAATATGTTACGTGTACTTTTTATCTGGAAATTAAAGTGATACTGTATATATACACGCTGGTTTTGAATTTAAACTATAACCGTCGTCTTTTGGGCCAACGGCTCCGTAAAAAAGACGTTAATTAACGGACAGTCAGTGCCCAAACTGAGCGGTCCTGTAGTGCAGCTCCGTGGTGAGACCGTGTCATATTAAACTAGAATAACACGTTAAACCCAAATTAAACATTTAGACAAAGCCTCTGCGAAGAGATAGACTATAGTACGTTACTGCTAACCGCGACGGTTAAGCTAATATTAGCTCGAGCGCTTTCGACGCTGTTATTGTTGACTGTTTAGGTCCCATGGCGGAGCTCCGTGGTGAGGCCCTGGTTTAGTTGGCCACTTACAAACTCAGATTCTCAGGGCGTTCATTGCTCAGCGATAACGATGTCTAAACTATGATTTATTATTTTATTCTCCGCTTTATTGTCCCAAATGTGGCGTTTGGGCGAGAAACAGGCGCCGTTAACTCACGTTTGATATCGACGTCCTCCTGGTGTAGCTGCAGGACAGCGTCCGCCTCTTTGAGCTCCGCCATTGCTAAACTACAACAACATACGCAGGAAATGTTCTGACGTAGGTTACGTAAACACCGCCGTTTTTAAACGTAAGCTCAGTTGCTGTTGGATTTCCCAAATTTGACTCATTTACAAGGTCGCGTACGTTTCATTGCATCGACGATGCTTTATTTAATAAAAAAATAATAATAATAATGATAATGATAATATTAAAATAATAATAATAATAATAATTAACCCATATTAATGCGTTAATTTCAAATGAAGCCGTTTTTAATGGATGTAGTCTCACACACACACACATACACACGCAGACACACACACACACACACTCACACACTCACACGCACAGACACACACACACACTCACACGCACAGA
>NC_048415.1:609911-617468 GCF_013103735.1 Etheostoma cragini
GAAGCCCGTGTTAAACAGGGGACCACACCTGCACACACACACACACACACACACACACACACACACACAAACACACGGACACACACACACACACACACACAGAGATTAGCGGAGAAGATGCTGTCTTCCTCCGCTACATCAGGCTACAATGAGCTCCTTTTCCCTCTTTGGTATTCTACGTGTCATTGTTTTTACTCCCCTGGAGTTACGCCTTGTGTCCAATGAGGTATGTGTAGTAATTTCTTGTGTGTAAATATGTATGTAAAAGCATAACTGTCAATCTGTGTTGCTTATTTATTCATGTGTTCTCTGTGAGAATAGTATTTCTGTAATTTATGTGATTTCTGTTGTATTGTATTTGACGCCATCAAGGAAGACATAATAAAACCAATAAATGCCGGTAAACAAGAACGCCTTGTCTACCTGGAGGGTGCTACACCTTCACCTGACACTACCTGAGTCATATTATTCTCAGGTAACTTTTACTTGATTACAGTTTTTGGCTACTCCACCCACCTCTGCGCATGAGGCGGTACTAATCCGCAATGGAAAACGGACGCACAGTGCATCGAGCCGGGCTGTTACCGGCGGTGGAACAACGCTACAGGTGTGTGATGCTGTTGCTGCGTGCGGGGATGCGGGGAGGTTTACCATAACGGGCCCAGCTGCACCGCCGTCCTTCCCGGCAGACTTCCATGACAGCTACAAGGCAGCGTGTCTGCAGGAAACACAAGAAAAGGAAAGGATTCATTTTCATCCACGTTAACTGCAGCTTCCTGTCCTCGTTCTCTGCAGACGACTCAACCTGACTCCTGCACACACAACTGATGCTCCCAACTCCTTAATAAGGAAGAAATCCCAATAATGAACCCTGACAAGGCCCACCTGGGGGGGGGGGGGGGGGGGGGGGGGACTACCTTGTGAAGCTCATTGATGCTGCAAAACACTGCATAGTGCTGCATAGTGCTGCAAACACCAAGGGTTTGCAGCACTATCAAAAAAGCAAAAAAGCCCAGGCTGTCTGGGAGATATCAGTCAAATCGTCAGGAACACAGTTCATAATCTTAAATAACATATAGCATGTAGCAGAGTAAGAGCAGAGCTAGAGTCTGTGCTGGTTTGACTCTGAATTTCCAATAAATCTGAATTTTGTGATTTTGTAGGTCTTAACTTGAGGTACTTGTACTTAAGTATTTCCATTTCTGTCTACTTTTGACATGTCCTCCACATCTTTAGAGTGACATATTGTACTTGTTACTACTTACCATTAATACACCTTTGGTTACTTTAAAGATTCACATTCCCAGGGACAATTTGACAAGCTACCTAACAGAATATAAAGAGATTGTCTTTACTTTGAAGAAACTAGAATATAAGACATGTTTTCAGTTATTTCACGCTTTTTAATTACATAATTCTACATGTGTTCATTCATAGTTTTGATGCCTTGAGTGATAATCTACAATGTAAATAGTCATGAAAATAAAGGAAACGCATTGAATGAGAAGGTGTGTCCAAACTTTTGGCCTGGACTGTAGGTCGAGGGCAGGTTTGAGTCGCGCTTGCGTCATAGAGCAAGTAGTTAGCATATAAGATGCTAATGAGAGACTTCTGTAACGTCTGAAGTAGCCTCCGAGATGCTACCGAGAGACTTCTGCAACGTCTGAAGTAGCCTCCGAGATGCTAACGAGATGCTAACGAGATGCTAACGAGAGACTTCTTTCACGTCAACCCAGTAAAAATTGACCTACTTAACCAAGTTGGTTCACTGCTAGCTTAACTACAAGTTAGCATCAAACACAACAAAGGCTGTCAGTTGAATGGTGTTTTGAGCTAACGTTAGCATCAAACTAGCATAGCTAGCTACAACGTTTCTGAAATGATTCCCATCTTCTGTTATTCTTTGTAATGATAAAACTTTGTTATTTCATGGATTTCACTATGACGGTTATGCCGTAAAACCGTTTAAATCTGAGCATGCGCGACTCAAATCTGCACTCTCCTCCCATTGGTCGGTGACCCCGGTGTCTCGGTGAACTCACCGTCCACCATGTTTCCCGGTCTGAGGAAGACTCTCTCCTCGCACCACTGGCAGTGGAGCAGCTTCCGTAGCTTCTTGGCCGACTCGTCCGCCTGCGTTGGACCTCGGAGAACCCGCACCACCACCAGGACGAAATGCTCCAACGCCACCGCCAGCAGGACCTCGATGCCTTTGTTACAGCGAGCCGCTGCCCTGCAACACAATAAATATCTTATTATAACATGAACCTTTGTTACAGCGAGCCGCTGCCCTGCAACACAATAAATATCTTATTATAACATGAACCTTTGTTACAGCGGGAGGAATCAAGATGTCTTTTATTAAGTAAAATTATCTTGTTAAAATATCTTATGTGAGAATTTTTTGTTATAACGTGAAAATATCTTATTATGGGAAACTATCTCCTTGTAACATGAAAATATCTTTAAAAATGGGAAAATATCTTGTTATAATATAAAAATATCTTTAAAAATGTGAAAATATCTTGTTATAATATAAAAATATCTTGTTATAATATGAAAATATCTTGTTATAATATAAAAATATCTTGTTATAATATAAAAATATCTTGTTATAATGTGAGAATATTTTGTTATAATATAAAAATATCTTGTTATGGTAAACTATCTCCTTGTAACATAAAAATCTGTTAAAGTGTGAAAATATCTTGTTATAATGTGAAAATATCTTGTTATAATATAAAAATATCTTGTTATAATGTGAAAATATCTCGTTATAATGTGAGAAAATCTGTTAAAATGTGAAAATATCTCGTTAAAATGTGAGAAAATCTGTAAAAATGTGTAAATATCTCGTTATAATGTGAGAAAATCTGTTAAAATGTGAAAATATCTCGTTATAATGTGAGAATATCTGTTAAAATGTGAAAATATCTTGTTATAAAGTGAGAATATCTCGTTAAAATGTGAAAATATATAGTTGTGTGTGTCCTACCGGGCCACGGTGGCGACCACCATGCGAGCGGCCAGCTCTCTGTAGTACTCGGTGCGGACGATGTGGCAGCCGTAGTGGCGCAGCGTGACGTTGGGAGACTTGGCGTACAGAGAGCTGGTGTCGGTGGACGTCACGGAGACGATGCCCAGGTTACGCACGTTCCTGAACGCAGCGTCCAGGTAGTTCACCGCCGTGCCGAACGGGTCCAAGTGGCTGGAAGAGTCCAGAGATCAAAGGGAAAGAGTCAATCATTGTCAACTGTCAACATTTTGTCACTTTCTTCAACATTTTCCATTTCAATTCAATTTTATTTATAGTATCAGTTCATAACAAGAGTTATCTGGAGACCCTTTACAGATAGACCAGGTCTAGACCACACTCCAGAATCTACAAGGACCCAACAGTTCTAGTAGTTTCCTCCAGAGCAAGCAACAGTGGGACAGGGGTGAGGAAAAACTTCCCTTTAGGTAGAAACCTGGAACAGACCCAGACCCAGACTCAGGCCCAGGCCCAGGCCCAGACTCAGACCCAGACCCAGACCCAGACCCAGGCCCAGGCCCAAGCCCAGGCCCAGACTCAGACTCAGACTCAGACTCAGACTCAGACCCGGGCCCAGACCCAGGCCCAAGCCCAGACTCAGGCCCAGACTCAGGCCCAGACTCAGACCCGGGCCCAGACCCAGGCCCAAGCCCGGACTCGGGCCCGGACCCAGACCCGGGCCCAGACCCAGGCCCAGGCCCAGACCCAGACCCAGGCTCTTGGTAGGCGGTGTCTGACGACCGGTTGGGGTTAGAATGAAGAGTGGCAATAACAGTCCCAAAAAATAGTAGTTTGTAGTAGTTCATGGCATTTTGTCACTTTCTTCAAGACACGTGTTTGGGTGGAAAAATGCGATAATTTTGAGAAAAGTGACAAAATGTTGACAAAAAACTTTTTTTCTTCAAGACAACTACAAAATATTGAAAAAAGTGACAAAAACTTGAAGAAAAAAAGCCACTAAAACCTTGAAATGGGGAAGGGGGGGTGGGAGGGGGGTCTGACCAATACGCAAAATCCCAAATCTTCATTCTTACATGTAGTCGAAGGGCCACAGGTGCATGGTGACGTTGGCGTCCATCTTGACGACCTCCACCGTGGCAACGGGGGACCCCTCCACTTTGCTGGTCGCCCCGTCGGGCCCCCGGGGGCCCCGCGAGCCCCCGTCCACCCGGATGTTGTTGAGCTCGCAGTTCTCTTTGATCATTTTCACGCACGTGTCGCTGATGTCGGTTATGGTCACTTTGACGGCCGTACGAAGGTGCTTCGCCCACTGGAGGCCCATGATCCCTGAGAGACACACGGGAGTCATAACGGAGTCACAATAGAGTCATAACAGAGTCATAGGTGTCATAACAGAGTCATAGGAGTCATAACAGAGTCATAACAGAGTCATAATAGTCATAACAGAGTCATAGGAGTCATAACAGAGTCATAATAGTCATGACACAGTCATAGGAGTCATAACAGAGTCATGGGAGTCATAACAGAGTCATAATAGTCATGACACAGTCATAGGAGTCATAACAGAGTCATAACAGAGTCATAACAGAGTCATAACAGAGTCATAGGAGTCATAACAGAGTCATAATAGTCATAACAGAGTCATATGAGCCATAACAGAGTCATAACAGAGTCATAGGAGCCATAACAGAGTCATAGGAGTCATGACACAGTCATAGGAGTCATAACAGAGTCATAACAGAGTCATAACAGAGTCATAGGAGTCATAACAGAGTCATAATAGTCATAACACAGTCATAGCAGTCATAACAGAGTCATAGGAGTCATAACAGAGTCATAACAGAGTCATAATAGTCATAACAGAGTCATATGAGCCATAACAGAGTCATAACAGAGTCATAGGAGTCATAACAGAGTCATAGGAGTCATAACAGAGTACTTAACAGAGTCATAATAGTCATAACAGAGTCATAGGAGTCATAACAGAGTCATAGGAGCCATAACAGTCATAATAGTGTCATAACAGTGTCAAAACAGAGTAATAACAGAGTCATAATAGTCATAACAGAGTCATAACGGAGTGTCACCTGTGGCTCCGAAAGCATCGAGACACTCAATTGGGTTTCTCTCCTCGGCCAGAACCGCCAGCGAACAAAACACCAGCTGCCTGTAACACACACACACACGCACACACACACACACACACACACACACACACACACACACACACACACACACACACACACACACACACACACACACACACACACACACACACACACACACACACACACACACACACACACACATACACACACACACACAGTTAAAGTGTGTAGACACCTTCCCATTAACAGTTATTCTCCTGGTTTTGTATAAGACCTAGGTGAGCGTACTTCCTCAAGAAAATGTTACATTTTTCAATGAAAAAAAACACAATTTCCCCACACGTTTTGTGTCTATTTGTGTTATTTTGTTTCTTTTTCTGTCCTTTCTGTTTCCTTTGGGGTTGTTTTGGGTCTCTGTGGTCATTTGGCGTCTCTTTAGAGTCAGTTTGTGTCCGTTTGTAGTAGTTTTGATTCTTTTTTTCACATCATTTAGGACCGTTATCACCATATCTGTGTCTACAACGATGAAAAAGCTAGATCAGATGATGAGTACCCCTTCAGGACCAAACTCGCTACACGTCCAACTACAGTCATTAGATTTGAGAGAAGTCTTTTTGTTACATTTATTGGGCTTATGGGCTGCACCTTAACCCTCCTGTTGTCCTCGGGTCAAATCTGACCCCTTTAGAAACGTCTATATCTGAAATATGAGTTTATTTTTAACCAAATTACCATAAAAAATGGATTAGATTCCTTCCAACGCTCTTTATAAATACAACTAATCACTTTCATTCCTCTGATCTTAACTATTAGTCACAATAATTCATAATTTCTGCTTCTTGAACTCAAATATTAGGTATTATTCTGTATTAATGAGGTTTATTGACCATGAATTCCAAAAAGTAGTGTAAAACTAGTAAGATGGTGGTGGTGAAAACAAACAAAAAAGTATGAAAAAGAACAAAATTGTCAGATTTTTGTCCGTTTATGACCCGGGAGGACAACACAAGGGTTAACCTGATGATGGAAGGGAAACCCCTGCACGTACAACACATGAGGAAGTAGTACTGTACGTAGAGATGTTTGTAAGAAGCCGACCTGTTGGGCTTCATCTTGCGGTTGAAGTAGGTGTCGCTCTTCTGCGGCGTGGTGTGGTTCGGGAGGAGCTGAACGTTGGTTCCCAGTTCCTTCATGATTTCATACGCCTGGCCGGACGGAGCTGCCGACACATTTAACACATTTAACACATTTAACACATTAAACACTTTAAACATCACACAGAAACATCACCACGCCATCATGTGTTGCATAAGGTGAATGAAATCTCTGGGGAATAACAAACTCAAACTTTCTGGAAGTCCAACACACAATTTGTTTTAAAAGGAGAACTATTACAGGTTCATACTTGCATTTTCTGCTTTTCTGTGTTTTTTTACTGCAACATGTATTTAATGTTCAGCGGATCACGTTGTTACGAGTCGGTGCGAGTGGTTTTCGGTGCGAGTGGTTTTCGGTGTGAGTGGTTTTCGGTGCGAGTGGTTTTTCGTGCGAGTGGTTTTCGGTGTGAATGGTTTTTGGTGTGAGTGGTTTTCGGTGCGAGTGGTTTTCGGTGTGAGTGGTTTTTGGTGTGAGTGGTTTTCGGTGCGAGTGGTTTTCGGTGTGAGTGGTTTTCGGTGCGAGTGGTTTTCGGTGTGAGTGGTTTTCGGTGCGAGTGGTTTTTGGTGCGAGTGGTTTTCGGTGTGAGTGGTTTTCGGTGCGAGTGGTTTTCGGTGCGAGTGGTTTTCGGTGCGAGTGGTTTTCGGTGCGAGTGGTTTTCGGTGCGAGTGGTTTTCGGTGCGAGTGGTTTTCGGTGCGAGTGGTTTTCGGTGCGAGTGGTTTTCGGTGTGAGTGTTTTTTACCCGGCTCGTCGAACGGCACGTCTGTGCTCCCGGAGTAGCTGGCCTCCGTCTCTCCTTTGTTGACGTGTCTCTTCAGGTGGCTGACCATGTCCGTCTTACGGGCGATGGTGACAGAACACACCACGCAGTGGTAGTGGGCCACGTGTCTCCCCGAGGCCTGGACACACACAGATCAGGGAGGGGAAAACATTTAGGGCTGAAAGAAGACAAGACTGCAGCTACATGCTACAAGCAGCTACATGCTACATGCAGCTACATACTACATGCTCTCTCCACCCCCCCCCCCCCCCCCCCCCCCCCCCCCCCCCCCCCCCAGACAGGTTGCGTGTCACATTTGTCACCTGGTCTCCACCGGGGCCGGTCTTCAGGTTCCTGCAGGGCAGGTGGCAGATGCACATCCTCTGGCCTGTTACAGGTCGACAATAAGGAATTAGGAATTATGATCTGATGGTTTCCTGAGACTTAGATATCAGTAGATCTAAGACTTGGTTTTAGGAGTAGGGTTAGAGTTAGGTTATGGTTAGGGTTAGGGTGAGGGTTAAGGTTAGGCATTTAG
>NC_048415.1:617568-619740 GCF_013103735.1 Etheostoma cragini
GTGTGTGTGTGTGTGTGTGTGTGTGTGTGTGAGCCCATGTTTGTATGAGGACACACTGTGTTATTTGACTGAATCCTGTGTCTCCTGCTGCAGTGGAGTGTGGAGTCGTGATCCGGACCCTGCAGAGCGGAGAGGACCCGGGTGCTGCCGAGTCTGGTGAGTACGTCACCAAATCAGCTTCACTGGCCGAAAAATGTCAACACAAACTATTAATATGGCTCGGATTAATCTTTAAGTTGCACACGGAACAATTTACAGGAACAACATAAAGGTACAAACCAGGACAGCACAGTTGGAATAAGACAGAGCTACATCTACCATGCAAGACAAAATCAGAGCCCGACTGATACAAATATTTGGTTATTTAAGACTCCGATATGCCGATATATCGGCCAACACTGTATACAGTGACCCCTCGCTATATCGCGGTTCACCTTTCACGGTCTCGCTGCTTCACGGATTTCTGCCCAGAAGACAAAAGAGCGACAACAACTACCGATAACTATGTACTTCTCTCAAAAAAACACACCTGCACCTCGGCTTTAGAAGAAAAAAACGCATACTCTACTGTACTTTGTATTTTTTTGATAATCATTTTCCATTTTCTCCCGTTCCAATCCAATGACTCTGGTCCCAGGGTCGGTGGGGGGGGCGGTGGGCAAGGCGGGGGGGCGGTGCTGATCTCTGACATTTGAAGCCTTCAGTTCGTATCGATGATTAAATGATTATTTTACAGTACAGTAGTTATTAGTAAAAAAAACGTTTACACAGTACTTTTATTTGTTAAACAGATGCTCGGGCCTGTAGACATGTTTTGTTCAGTGTATTAAGGAGTAATTCATCTTATAATAACTGTAAAAAAAAAAATGTTACCACTTCACGGATTTTGCCTATCACGGGTTCTTCTTGGAACATAACATTCACTGTATTTGGTTATTCCAATATTCAAAAAAATCCAGAAACGCGTTAAAACACCCCTAACATTAGTTATCTGTAGTTATTCATGAGTCCTCCATTATAACCATAACCATTATAATATTGATGTTTTAAAGCATTTAAATGGTAGACGCTGAGGACTAAGTGCAGTTATTAGCATGTGTGGACGAGCCTGGGGCAGAAGAGGTCACGCTGCACACCCCATAGGACGGATCATAGAGGACCATGAAGAGGGCTCTAACTCCCTCCTCTAGAGGGCAGCGCAGCTCAGCTTTGTTGCACCTTCATCAGAGGATGTAGAATGAAGACACATTACACACAGGCCTGAAATACATACATGCTCAGGCCGTTGGGAGTTGGGTTGGGAACCAGAGGGTTGTTGGTTCAAGTCCCCATACGGACCAAAGTATGGTGGTGGACTGGTAGCTGGAGAGAGTTCACAGTCCTGGTCACTTTCAAGGTGCTCTTGAGCAAGCCACTAAACTGGCACCCAACTGCTCGGGGCGACTTTTCATGGGCAGCCCCTCCCTTAGTGCATGTATAGGATCTGAGCATGTGTGTGTAGTTCAGGCCGGTGTGTGAAATGAAAGAGGACCCCTGATTGGTTGATTGCATGTTACCCAGAACACACCTCTGATGAAGACACCAAGTCCGACCCTTTAGGACCATGCGCCCGGCGCACCGGCCCTTTAGTCCGCCTCCGAACTAGCTAAAGTCTGATAACTACAATTGATCGTAATTCCCACCTAATAAAGGATACATTATTAATATTATTATTATTATTGAGAACTAATGGATTTAATGTTAGCAGCTGTAGTTGGAACCCTGTGAGTTTGGGGTAAAGATGGAGTTGCTGCTGGGTTCCCTCTGTTTACTTTGTTCCGTCTCTCTGCAGCGAAGAGGAAGTCGGGGGAGGAGTCGGGGACCGTGGTGAAGAAGATGAAGTCAGATGCGTCCCTGGACCACCCCCCCTTCTACTACAGCATCCACCGCCACAGCATCAGGGGCATGAACATGCCCAAGTGAGTCCCCCCCCTCCCCCCCCCCAAAATAATATAATTTGTTTTGTTGTCCCAACAGAACATCAAAATATATTAAAGTTCTGATAAATAAAATGTAGAAAAATACAAACTTAAGATAAGAAACTTAAAAACACATTGACAGGGACGTTGTAGAGCGTCCTCTGGTGGACAGACTATGTAACACCATCACTAACAGGGACGTTGTAGAGCGTCC
>NC_048415.1:619840-621572 GCF_013103735.1 Etheostoma cragini
CCCCCCCCCACCCCCACCCCCCATTCCCTTTCATTTCTTCATCTGTCCTGTGGAAATAAAACCCCAAATACCCCAAAAACAATCTTAAAAAAAAAGAAAAGAAATTAAAAACTTGTGGATTTTTTAAAGAAAAATCTGAAATAAATAGAGAAACATCATCAGTGCTGCAGGATCCTCTCACACTGAACATCTCCTTTGGGATACATAAAGTATCTATCCATCCATCTATCTATCCATCTATATCTATCTGTCTATCTATCTCTCTTCATTAGTTTTGGTATGATTAACCCTTGTGGTGTCTTTCCGTCAACCATGAAAAAAAACTTCATTTTTGTCACTTTATTCCATGTTGAGGGTGCTTTTTTGAGTTATTTGATATTTTTAATGTTGACATTTTCAGCTCTTATTTTATTAGTTGTTACAAAAAATTTAAATTTTAACTGAAAACGGGTCAAATTGACCCGGGATAACATGAGGGTTGACCCTTGTGTTGTCTTTACTTTCGGGACCCTGTTGAGTCCCCCGGGTCAGACGGACCCGGGACTTATTTGGGGGTTTTAACCCTCGTGTTGTCTTCCCGTCGGCCGTGCAACTTTTTGTTTTTTGGGATCAATATTGAAACCTTTTCTTCAACGTTTTGGTCGTTTTATTCCAAAACCTTTTGTTGTTTTTCCCCCTGATGTTTTGCCAATTTTTTTCTGCTCCTTTTGACATTTTTATGTCAAAAAATATACATTTTTTAAATCTTTTTTCGGACATTTTAGTCACTTTAATCAATGATCTTTCATTAAAAAAAAAGTTTTTTTGATTTCTATAAAATTTAACAAAACATCAAAAGTAAAAGAAAGCAACAGGCTGGTCATTTATTTTACTTATGAAGAGCGCCGTGTGGAACAACACGCGTTATTTAAAAGTAAAAATTTGGTTGAAAGACACTTTTCTAATACAGATTTTTTTATTCAAACAGGTCAAATTTGCCCCGAGGACAACACGAGGGTCAAAGAGTCTCTACGTTGTTCTAGTGAAAGCTCTGTTTCAGACGTCGGAGCAGTCCCAACTTTATTCAGGTGACCAGAGAGAGACCAGATGAGCGGATGTTTACATCCTGGTGTGTCCCTCACGGGGCGTCCTCGGCGCTGCTCTGCGTGGCGCTGGCGTACGTGGGGACGCTGTACTTGGTGAGGACGGACTTGAACTGCTGCAGCGTGGCGTCGGTTCGGACGCCCGTCGGGTCGAAGTGGGTCCGACTCACCCTGAAGCCGGCCTCCGTCAGGTACTGGAGGAACTTGTTCAACCTTTGCAGAGGAATTAAATAAAATAAAAGAATAATAAACATCGACATTGCTGCGGTAACGTGTCTGTATTCAGAGTTGAAATGCGTTAGCTTCAGTCTGGTGTTGCTTTGTGTTGGGAATCAAACCGACGTCTCTCAGCACTACTCTGGCTGCTTCCCAAGTCTCTTATTTGATATTTATTAAAGGACCACGCTGACTCATTGGGACTTTAGCTTCGGTATCTGCGTATATGATGGCCGATTTAAAAAAAATATATCTTACATTTTATTTTTAAAAATTCCTTCATGACAAGTAAATAATTCTGATAAATGAATATTTAAAACTGTAAAAAATAAAAACGGACGGTCGACCATGTTATGAGCGTTGCATAGTCTGTCCACCAGAGGACGCTCTACAACGTCCCTGTTAGTGATGGTGTTACATAGTCTGTCCACCAG
>NC_048415.1:621672-623906 GCF_013103735.1 Etheostoma cragini
ATATGTGTGTATATGTGTATATATGTGTGTATATGTGTGTATATGTGTGTATATGTGTGTATATGTGTGTATATGTGTGTATATGTGTGTACTCCGTCTGATAACCTCCGTGAGATTTGATTGTGGTAGAAATCCCCCCCGACCTCGACATGTTGGAGCAGTTCGTGAAGTTTTGCTCCTCGAGCTCGTTAGCATGCGCTGAAACTACGAGCTGCAGATTTAACTTAAATCACGTTGTGGCTCCGCCCCCGTCCCTCCTCACGTTACCGCAGCAACCAACATCAGACTCGGAGCGCGTTTTTGCCAAAGAGAAGAAGAAGAAGAAGAAGAAGAAGAAGAAGAAGACGGTTTTCCACAACAGCGGCCATGTTTTCCAGTCTGATGACTGAAGGAAAAAATCCATCAAAATAAAAGCTGATGAATCGGTTCGTGGTTTTGAAAAATGACTGAAGATTCAGGATTGTCATAAATAATTCATTTTTATTATCTGTAATTCTTATTATTTAGTTGATAAATCACTGAATGTCAGACTGTCGAAACCAGGAACAGGATCAGAGATTAACTCGGTTTCTTTTTTGCCAAATTACCACAAAAAATGGATTGATTCCTTCCAACTCTCTTTATAAATCCAACGGATCTCTTTCAGTCCTCTGATCTTAACTTTTAGTCAAAATAAGTCATCAGTTCTGCTTTTTAACTCAAATATTAGGTATAATTCTATATAAATGAGGGTTATTGACCATGAATTCCACGTAAAACTAGTGGTAGTAAGGTGGTGTTAGTGAAAAAAAGTCTGAAAAAGGGACGACAATGTCAATGTTTTGTCAGTTTTTGACCCGGGGGGACAACACGAGGACTAAAAGAAACTGTTCTAACTGTCTCTCTTGACTTTGGCACCCGTCTCGCTGCAGAAACACCTGTCGGCTGCACCCTGGGCGTCAGCCTCACGCAGAGACAACAGCACAGGCACCTTTTGTCCTCTCGGCAGTGGCACATCCACCCGGAGACACACCCAGGACAGGAGAGGAGACAGAAGACAAAAGGAGGGGGGGGGGGGGGGGGAACAGGTCTCGGCACTCTCTCTCTCCCCCATCTCACTTTCCTTTTCCCCTGCAGGACTGGAAAGACCAGAGAGACCTGATCTAGAACCCTAACAGCAGCAGAATGAGATCAGCTCCCGGGTCGATTATCTGGCAGATCACAGGTGGAGACGTGGGCGGACTGGGACAACCAACCGTTCGTCCCCGGCAATTCTGTCCCTTCACGACCCAAAATTGCAAAAACCAGGCCCACATAAGATCATGAGACCAGCAGCATGAGGCGCACTTACAGCCTTTCATAATTAAATACTACACTATTCATAAAGCCTTCAAATTAAATGCCATTACTGGAATTACTGGGTCTTTGTCCATTAGAGTGTCTGGAGCCACTCCCTCTGGACAGAGTCTCGAGATAACTTACATATTTAATATTTAAATACTTAAACACCAAACTACGAAGACACAGAAGTGCCGACGCATGCTTTTATTTTGAAAAGTAGAAGCCTGACGGCCCCAGACGGGACGCTCCAGCTGCACAGTCTTGCATATTTTTGTCAAACTGGTGCCATACCAGAGTTGCTGCATTGTTTTCTTTTTCCCCAGCGGCCCAAGAGATATAAAAAAATCAAATATCATGATATTCAAATACCTCGATGTTGCTATAGCGACGATAATGCATGGTCGACTATCGGTGCTTTGACAACATGTTACTTACTCACACAGTGAGATTTTTGGTAAATATTCTCCAGAAATGATTTAATGACTTGGTGCGTAAAGGTAAATAATAGAACAGCTGGAACAGTCTGGTGAGTTCAGGAAATGACGTCATTCTCCACACTCACCATATCACGATATATATCCAAAAATCTAAGACGGTATCTAGTCTCATATCGCGATATCGATACAGCATCAACATATTGTCCAGCCCTAGTCCAGCGACCCTGCTGGCATTTCCAAGAACTGCCAGATTGTTGGTCTGCCAATGGGCCTAATTACGGGGGTATGCCCCCCCCACACTGATATTTAGAAGACCTTATCTCATAACACATGAAAGACAACCTGCTCCCCAAAACAGGTCAAAATAACCGTTCATATGCAAAGAAAACAAGAACAGTAGAAGAAGAATTCAGGTTCTTCAAGATTCAGACACCCTAACAGCACCCTCCACAATTCTGGATTTCCAGGGTGCCCCCC
>NC_048415.1:624006-625268 GCF_013103735.1 Etheostoma cragini
TGCAGGGTCTGAGCGGTGCAGGGTCTGAGCGGTGCAGGGTCTGAGGGGTCTTAGCGGTGCAGGGTCTGAGCGGTGCAGATGTTGCGTGCTGTACACTCCGAGCATGTTGAACATCTGGCTGAGTGGTGACGCCTGTTTTTCCTGCTCATATTTCACCAAAGAGCTCGCCAGGGTCCAACATCTGCTGCAGAGTCTCTGCATTACTCAACAGTTGGATCTGATTCCTTTCACCACGGCTCCCCCCCTCATGTTGTCTTCATGTTGTCCTCATGGTGTCCTCATGGTGTCCTCATGTTGTCTTTTTGTTGTCCTCATGTTGTCCTCATGTTGTCCTCATGTTGTCCTCATGTTGTCCCCATGTTGTCCTCATGTTGTCCTCATGGTGTCCTCATGGTGTCTTTTTGTTGTCCTCATGTTGTCCTCATGTTGTCCTCATGTTGTCCTCATGGTGTCCCCATGTTGTCCTCATGGTGTCCTCATGTTGTCTTTTTGTTGTCCTCATGTTGTCCTCATGTTGTCCTCATGTTGTCTTCATGTTGTCCTCATGTTGTCCTCATGTTGTCTTCATGTTGTCCTCATGTTGTCCTCATGTTGTCTTCATGTTGTCTTCATGTCTTCTCCATGTTGTCTTCATGTTGTCTTCATGTTGTCTTCATGTCTTCTCCATGTTGTCTTCATGTTGTCCTCATGTTGTCTTCATGTTGTCTTCATGTTGTCTTCATGTTGTCCTCATGTTGTCTTCATGTTGTCTTCATGTTGTCTTCATGTTGTCCTCATGTTGTCCTATATCAATGTTCTTTTTAATTCCCCAAAATAACATGATTGATTCCACCCAACGCTCTTTGCCAAGTACAAATCTCTACTTTCATTAATTTTGGGGCGTCTTATTCAATTTTATAGCATTGTAAAACAAATTGAAGTGTTTTTGAAATAGTATTGAGTAAAAGTTGACATATTCCAGTCTGTGATTATCATCAACATCCATTCCTTTAATTTTAGTCTCAATAATTCCTAATTTCTGCTTTTCTAACTCCAACATTAGGTATAATTTCCTATAAATGAGTAAAATGTAAAACTAAGGTTAATAAGTTAGTTCTACGTAGTGTTAAACGTTAAAGTGACAAACTTAAGAAAAAGTTAAAAAGCGTCAACAATGATATGGTGACAAATCTAAAAACTATTTATTGTGCAGGCCTGTGTGTGTGTGTGTGTGTGTGTGTGTGTGTGTGTGTGTGTGTGTGTGTGTGTATATATTTATGTAT
>NC_048415.1:625368-626331 GCF_013103735.1 Etheostoma cragini
TAGGTTAGTAACTAGGTTGGTCACTAGGTTAGTCACTAGGTTAGTCACTAGGTTAGTCACTAGGTTAGTCACCAGGTTGGTCACTAGGTTGGTAACTAGGTTAGTAACTAGGTTAGTCACTAGGTTAGTCACTAGGTTAGTCACTAGGTTGGTCACTAGGTTAGTAACTAGGTTAGTCACTAGGTTGGTCACTAGGTTAGTCACTAGGTTAGTAACTAGGTTGGTCACTAGGTTAGTCACTAGGTTGGTAACTAGGTTGGTCACTAGGTTAGTAACTAGGTTAGTCACTAGGTTGGTCACTAGGTTAGTAACTAGGTTGGTAACTAGGTTAGTAACTAGGTTAGTCACTAGGTTAGTAACTAGGTTAGTCACTAGGTTAGTCACTAGGTTAGTCACTAGGTTAGTAACAAACATTTCTGGGACATGGATGCACACAAAATGGAAAGATAGACGGAAATAAGTCATCATCTTTGTGAAGAAGCCATAATCAGCAGCAGACCCACGGGGCCGTCTGATTGGTTCCTCGCTCCCTGGACGCCTCTCTGGGTTTTTGCATGAGCCCTGAACCTGAACCAGAATCCATTAAACCAGCAGCGGCTGGACGGGGTTTTGAATAAACGACAACCCGGAGGAGAAGGAAGACGGAGAGCTTGTGCTGCAGCGTCTCAGGTTGCAGAGCATGAGTCAATATACTCTGTGTGTGTGTGTGTGTGTGTGTGTGTGTGTGTGTGTGTGTGTGTGTGTGTGTCTCTGAGGGACTGGGGCCGACTGATGAAGTCCACGTTGCTGTGTGCTCAGCCCTCCAAAGAGAATAAAACCTCTTCTGGGAGTCTGAGTGACTCACAGAGCAGATGAGACCGGAGGCTGCAGGGAGTCGATGTGAAGGGAGGGCCATCGATCGGATTACTTAGAGTGTTTTTGTGTGTGTGTGTGTGTGTGTGTGTGTGTGTGTGTGTGTGTGTG
>NC_048415.1:626567-627992 GCF_013103735.1 Etheostoma cragini
GGGGAGACGAGACACGGATCGGACCTTCTTCACGCTGCATTGTTCAGCACTGAGGAAAAAACCAGGAGTTCCCCCGACATCCTCCTCTTAACTCTGGGGAAACAACCTCCGTAACGTCAACAACAAGCCTTTGAATAACCTTTATTCATACTTTATTCTCCATCAGTCCATAGATCCCCAAAAGTAAGCTCCTTTATTTAACCCTCACGTTGTCTTCGGGTCAAATCTGACTCGTCACAAAACTTCTACATCAGAAATATGGGTTTCGTTTTAACCAAATTACACAAACGATGTACAATTTTACTATTGCAAGTACCATTTAATCTCCTGTAAATGAGACTAATTGACCATGAATTCCCAAAATATGTGTAAAACTGTTCAAATTGAGCCGTTGTCTTATATCAATGTTCTTTATAATTCCCCAAAATCATCATCTGAATTTGTAAATCCTGATTTAATGATTTATTTCGGTGCTCTGGTGATGTTCAGCAGCTGTGAGAGCAGAGAGGAGACGGGAGAGGAAACCTCACGCAGCTTTCTGAGCTTTACTTTTCCAAGAAACTAAATCCCTCCGGGTCAGGAATCTGGCCTGGTCTTAGAGACTCTGAGAGGTTTTCCCCTTCTTCTCGGTAACAATCCGAACGTGCTGGCAGCCAATCGGAGGCTTGGACCGAGGTCGCGACGATGTAGTGAGGACGTCCCCCGAGGCTTTTATTCTGAAGTTACTCGCACGATCCGGAGGGACGCCACCCGGCCTCGGGGACCGGGCTGCAGTAGACCGTCCTCAGGTCCTGTGGTCCTGTGTGACATCATCTGGTGTCGAGTGTCCACGCCCGAGGACGACAGATGGAAAATGAGCTCATGTACAGATGAGCTCAGGCTTTAATGAAAGCTCTGTTGTGTGAAGCTGTTTGGCAAAAAACACAAAACAACGCGGCACAGATAGCCGGCACGTTTTATTACCCTTTCTTTAATTCGGCGTCCCTCAAAGTCTGTTTGCACTGAGGGACTTTTCCTTTTAATTGTGGGGGGGGGGGGGGGGGGGGGGGGGAATCAGCAGACACCTAACGAGACGACATCATCACGATATATGGGAATAAGTGAAAATAAAAACGTTGGAAAAAGTGATAAAAACTTTGTAAAAGTAACACAAATGTCATAAAAGATGACAAACGTTAGTCAAAAGTGACAAAAACTAGGTGGGCCAAAATTGATTGTGATTGGGGCCGGATTTGGCCCGCGGGCCTTGAGTTTGACATCTAGGCTACTACGATTTTAATTCCTTCACCCAGGAAAAACATTTTCGTTCCCCAGACTGTTAATATTAGCTGCTAAGCTATTAGCTATAAGCTGCATTATATCTGATCTCCAGCAGGGGGAGACTCCTTAAAGCTGCATTATATCTGATCTCCAGCAGGGGGAGAC
>NC_048415.1:628092-629806 GCF_013103735.1 Etheostoma cragini
CCTGTGTGTCTCTTGTGTGTCCCCTGTGTGTCCCCTGTGTGTCTCTTGTGAGTCCCCTGGGAGTCCCCTGTGTGTCTCTTGTGAGTCCCTTGTGTGTCCCCTGTGGGATCTCGGTGCAGAGCGAGCCGTGCGTGGGTCTGGAGACGACTCCCTGACTGTCCGGTGATGTCCTCGGGTCACATTCGACCCGGTTCACACACACATACGCGGACACACAATCACACATACGCAAATAGACACACACGCACAGAGACACACACACTCACACATACGCAGACACACAAACACGCAGACACACACAGACACATCCGCAGACACACACAAACATGCAGACACACACACACAGACAAACATAAGCAGACACACACATATGCAGACACGTGCACACGCACACACAAAAAACACATTCGCAGACACACATAGACATACACACACACACACACAGACACACAAACTCAGACACACACACACAGACACACACACTGCAGTAACCGGATCAGTGTCTCTGGTATTTCCTGACAGACAACACGAGGTCTCCTCTGAACGTCCCAGTTTAACCTCTGAGCAACAACACTATGCTCATTTATCTACAACATTATACACATTACATCATCATATTACATCATCATATTACATCATCATATTACATCATCATCGTATACAGTATTTAACGGCCTCTTATTCTACTTTTAACTTCTTTATGAAACACTCGACTCGTGGACGTTTAGCCGAGATCGATACTATAAAGATGTTACTGTTTTGCTCTGCATTCCACTTCTCTTAGTCATCGTGTGTGTGTGTGTGTGTGTGTGTGTGTGTGTGTGTGTGTGTGTGTGTGTGTGTGTGTGTGTGTGTGTGTGTTTGAGAGATAGACAGATATCATGTGCATACCAAGCAGAAAAAAAAGAACTCCAAAAGAGAGTCAATCCCCATAAACCCCCATGTTAAGATACCCCAGTCTACTCCAGGTCTTGGACTCTAGTCCGTCTTTCCATGGTCTCGGAATCGCTAGTATGTGGACTCGGACTTGTCTCGGTCTCGACCGCTGGTCTAGCCCAACATGGCTTCTGGTCTGGACCGAGTCCAGGTGTCTTTATTATGTTGATAATAATATTGGAGGGAAAGGGAAACCCAAAATGACTGTCTTGATACTGTCATGCAGACCTTTATTCTGTCCTGGACTCAGTCTTGTCTTGGACTCAAACCATTGTGGACTTGGTCTTGACTTGTCTTGATTTTGGAGCCTCCCTGATCCGAGGAAACATGCTGGGGTAAAAGAACATACGGACTCTGAGAAATGACTCCACAGAGCTAGGTTATTAACTAGGTTAGTCACTAGGTTAGTAACTAGGTTGGTAACTAGGTTAGTAACTAGTTTAGTAACCAGGTTAGTCAGTAGGTTAGTAACTAGGTTAGTCACTAGGTTAGTAACTAGGTTAGTAACTAGGTTAGTAGCTAGGTTAGTCACTAGGTTAGTAGCTAGGTTAGTCACTAGGTTAGTAACTAGGTTAGTCACTAGGTTAGTAACTAGGTTAGTAACTAGGTTAGTAGCTAGGTTAGTCGGTAGGTTAGTAACTAGGTTAGTCACTAGGTTAGTAACTAGGTTAGTAACTAGGTTAGTAGCTAGGTTAGTCAGTAGGTTAGTCACTAGGTTAGTCACTAGGTTAGTAGCTAGGTTAGTCAGTAGGTTAGTCAGTAGGTTAGTCAGTAGGTT
>NC_048415.1:629906-630611 GCF_013103735.1 Etheostoma cragini
CTCATGTTGTCTTCATGTTGTCCCCATGTTGTCCCCATGTTGTCCCCATGTTGTCCTCATGTTGCCCTCATGTTGTCCTCATGTTGTCTTCATGTGGTCCCCATGTTGTCTTCATGTTGCCCTCATGTTGTCCTTGTGTTGTCTTCAAGTTGTCCTCATGTAGTCCTACATGTTGTCTTCATGTCGTCCTCATGTTGTCTTCATGTTGCCCTCATGTTGTCCTCATGTTGCCCTCATGTTGTCCCCATGTTGTCCACATGTTGTCCCCATGTTGTCTTCTCTCAATGTTCTTTTTAATTCCCCAAAATAGGGCGTCTTATTCAGTTTTATAGCATTTGAAAAACAAATTGAAGTGTTTTGTTAACCATCAACATATATTCATTGTGACGTTACCCAGCCGGGACATTGTCCAGCTGTGGGACACAGAGTCGAGTCCCTTTCACGAAATTACAGATTTAGGAGCAGTGTGGACGCTGTGATGAACAGCTGGATAATATCTAGTCAATCACAAATGGAAGAAAACAACAAATCTAATATTACATGTTATCCAATCCTCTGTGTGTGTGTGTGTGTGTGTGTGTGCGCGCGTGCGTGCGTGTGTGTGCGTGTGCGCGTGTGCGTGTGTGTGTGTGTGTGCGGTTGTGTGTGTGTGTGTGTGTATGTGCGTGCGTGCATGCGTGCGTGCGGTTGTGTGTGTGTGTGTGT
>NC_048415.1:630958-631326 GCF_013103735.1 Etheostoma cragini
ACCCCCACCCGTATGATACAGACATGAGGACAGTTTTTTTTTTCTTCTTCTGATCTCTGTTCTGTCTCTTCTGTTTCCTGCATCAGGCGTTTGTTAGAGGAAGTCCCCCCCGCCTGCAGCTGCTGCCTACGGGGGGCGCTGTTCTCACCTCAGAGGAGGCCTACATGGCCCTGGTGGACCAGTGCTTCCCTGACGAGACCAGTGAGGGAAACCATTACTTTTACTATTATTAAATTAAAAATAGATTGTATTATAATTAAGTTTAGAGTAATTAATCAGTGGGAAGTCCCTCTTTTCAACCTGATGTCCGTTCCCGTCTTCTGTCTCTGTGTTGGTGCTCTGGGCGGGGGGGGGGGGGGGGGGGGGGG
>NC_048415.1:633635-636613 GCF_013103735.1 Etheostoma cragini
ATCTGAGGACTATGGTTACCTGGTCCTCAGGTCTCTGCAAGGTAAATCCAGACAGCTAGCTAGACTATCTGTCCAATCGGAGTTTCTATTGACAACTAAAACTACTTCTGAACGTACACATGTTCCACCAAAACAAGCTTCTCCCTGAGACTATTTAGGCTGTTTTAGATATTAAGCGCTCGAACCGGAGCACCTGGAGGAAACCCACGCGGACATGGGGAGAACATACAGACTCCACACAGAAAGGCCCGGAACGACCTGGATTCAAACTCAGAACCTTCTTGCTGTGAGGCCACAGTGCCAACCTTTGGGCCACCATGTTGGGCCCCCACTGCTGAAATAAGTCCTAAAGGAAACACTGGTGATATGAAACAAAACAGAAAAGAGCAGGACATCTACTTATTTTCTGAACTGAACTGAAAATCAGCAGTTTTCTGCCATTTTTTTGTGTGTAAAATTATTTAACTATTAATCCATTATTAAGACATTATGCAATGATTTCTGTCGACTCACGGCTTGGTTGACTTAGCGTCTTTAAAATAGTCGGTACACCTAAACACCTTTATGCACGTGGCTGTTGATTTCCAGCAAAGGCCTTGCAGTATAATTTTTTATTTTTCTGACTTTAAAGCTGAACTTCAGCCCTTTTTAACCCCCCCTCCCCCCATTGTCCTCATTTAATTTAAATGTATACAACGAGTTCAGAAACAACAACAAGAGCTTCCAGTGTTTTCCATTTTGCGAGTGCAGTGTATTTGCCTGATGGAAGGATGCAGGGCGTGTACTGATCTCATTTGCATCCTCTCCCTCTGCTTGCTGTAATCCTGCAGCAGCAGAGAGACGGTGTTGTTCACTCAGAATGTCGACTTTACTCTCCTCCTCCTCTTCCTCCTCCTCCTCCTCCTCCTCCATCTTCCTCCTCCTCCTCCTCCATCTTCCTCCTCCTCCTCCTCCATCTTCCTCCTCTCTGCTTCCTGCTGTTTTCCTCTCTGTTCTCTTTAAAGCAGGAATCCTCCCACATGTTGACAGTGTAAATGCTCCATTGTGTTTAGTCACAATTAGTCAGAGGTGAGAGGAAGTTTGACTGGCTGCAGGAAGCACACACACACACACACACACACACACACACACACAGTAAGTTAGACATTTCCTGTTTTCTCTGCTCAAAGAGTGCAGTTCATACACATAAAATATATACCAAAGTACACTTTGATTGCACTCACTGGCATTGTTTTCTTCGTCATGCACATAGCTTTGACACACACACACACACACACACACACACACACACACACACACACACACACACACACAAACACACACACAAGAGTCAGAGCTGAGGAATGAATGAAATGTCAAGCAGCAGAAACAACACCAACAGTTTTGTCTGTGTGTGTGTGTGTGTGTGTGTGTGTGTGTGTGTGTGTGTGTGTGTGTGTGTGTGTGTGTGTGTGTGTGTGTGTGTAGGTGATGGCCAACGAGGTGATGGAGCAGCTGTTGCCGTCTCTTCAGATCGACCTGCTGCCTCGCCTCAAAGCCAAGAAGACGGAGAAGAGGAGAGTCTGGTTCGCTGTGAGTCTTACGCTTCATCATAGACTAATAATAATAATAATAATAATAATAATAATAATAATACTTTGGGTCTGAAAGCTGAAGCTCCTTAAAGCTGCTGTCTCTGTAACGTCCAGCAGGGGGCGACTCCACTGGAGAAGTCTGTGTCTGAGAAAATGAGCCCACTTCCAACTTGATTTATTACTTAATTCAACATTTTCATAATAAGTTGATGGTCTCAGTTGCTAGTTTCAAGTCTTTTTCAACACAACATGATGTTCATTTAGTAAATTATGCTCCCATTTATTATATAACAGACCAATAACATACGCTTCAGGATTTTGCAGCCTTTTTTTTTTTTAGATCGTTGCGGCCCAACATGCCTGATGTTGCGGGAGCTTTTGTAAGAAATTGCGATAAAAGCTGCAATGTAGTTGTGGGAGACAAAAAGTTACAAAAAGGTTGTTTTCTTTTGTATAGTTCTTTATAAAATAATAAAACTACTCTAGGCTGAGTTTTCCTAGTAAAAATCAACAATTTAGTTGAGGCTTTTTTAAGTTTTTCTTACGTTTTTGTCCCCTTTTTCCAACAATTGGCACTTTTTTCAATGTTTTCAACACTACATAACACTTACTTTTGGAATTTGACAAACAATCGT
The DNA here is from genome assembly GCF_013103735.1 of Etheostoma cragini. Lineage (NCBI taxonomy): Eukaryota > Metazoa > Chordata > Actinopteri > Perciformes > Percidae > Etheostoma > Etheostoma cragini. The sequence continues at coordinate 635,845 of NC_048415.1, forward strand.
AAAAAAGCGTCAAGTGTTGAAAAAAGGAACAAAAACATAAAAAGTTAAAAATGTCGATTTAAAGCATCAACAAAAGTGTTGATTTTCAATTTTGACGGGAAGAAAACACAAGAGTTAAATCTTCATGTGGAGCGACTTCATTTTGGCGAGCAGTTAGAAATGAAGACCTTCATTGGTTTGTTGGTTTTGTTGTCCCCAGACGGTGGAGGCGGCCTACGTCCTGGTCCAGGAGCATCTGCTGGAGGGACTCTCGGCGCTGAAGGAGGACTGTCGAGCGTCGGTCCGGCAGCAGGAGGTCCTCATGCACTCCGACATGGACCAGATCCTCAGCTCCAGACGCCAGCTGGAGGACAAAGTCCGAGGTAACAGAGTCCGAGTTGTTCCCATATCGATGTCAGAATCCAAAAACCCTCTGATGCCTAAAACACTGGTTTCGTATCGGGGCGTCTAAGTACTGATCAAGTAATTTTGTGTGTGTGTGTGTGTGTGTGTGTGTGTGTGTGGTCTTCTTCTGTGTGTGTGAATCTAGCTCGTTAACCTTTACAGTGTGTTTGTAGAATCAAGTTCTCCTAAAGGTCCCATGCCATGAAAGTGTCACTTTATGAGTTTTTTATCATAAATATCCCCCCCTTCCTAAAATGATTTTTTTTCCTCACCACTGTTGCTTCTTCTGGAGTGAACTACTAGAACTGTTGGGTCCTTGTAAATTATAGAGAGGTCTAGACCTGCTCTATCTGTAAATTATAGAGAGGTCTAGACCTGCTCTATC
>NC_048415.1:636713-639376 GCF_013103735.1 Etheostoma cragini
CAGAATGATGTAGCTACGGGGGGGGAGGGGGGGGTCTTTTCTTACTCAAACATTAGGTATAATTTCTTATAAATGAGGTTTATTGACCATAAATTCGTTTAAAAGTTAGTGTTACAAAAAAAAACATGATAAACATTGAAAAATAGTGGACAAAAACATAACTGGTGTGAAAACATTTGGGACACAGCGCCATCTCCTGGAAAGTCAGTTAAATTTCTGTAAAACAATAATTTCCATTCATTTTATTGTTAGTTTTTTAACCTGGCAATCTAGTTTTAGAGATTCTATAATAATAATAATAATAATAATAATAATAATAACAACAATGACCCTGTCTCCTCCTGCAGTGGTGAAGGAGGCGACGAGCCTGAAGAAGTTCAACCTGTTCACAGACAGCCGAGACCTGCTGAGCCAGTCCAGTCGCTCCAGCCTCTCGTCCCCGTCCCCGTCCGTCTCCACGCCGGGCAGCCCCGCCATGGCGCTCGCCTCCCCCTCTAAAACCTCCTCCGAGCACCAGTCCAGGTCTCCTCTGGCGCTCGACGGTCTCCCGTCCTGTCCCCCGAGGGACGAGCAGACGGGGGCGGAGACCGGCGACGAGACCGTCTTTGAGAGCCCTCTGCAGAAGGTTGAACAACCGTCGGTAGTTGAGACTCCAGCGTCGGCAGATTCAACCAAGCAGACGCAGGAAGTGAACGTAGAAACCGCTCCAGAGGACGTGGTCCAAGAGGAAGTGGTCTCCGTCAAGACGGCAGAGGAGCCTCAGAGACAGAGCACAGACCCTCCAACAGAGGGAAAAACCACTTTGTCAGAAACACCCACGGTTGTAGAAAGCATAAAGACCCAGATAGAAGCACCTGTACAGAGTCCTGGGGCCCAAACTGCATCCAGCAGTGAAGAGGAGACACACTGTGAAAAGCCAGCGGCGCCCTCTGGTGGTCAAACGCCCGCACCACACCCACCTGCAGACATCGGCGCAGACCTGAGTCTCCAGGAAGCAGAACCGGTCAACGTCTCGGGCTCAGACTCTCTGGACGTGTCGGTAGGAAGCGCGTCGTCCCCGGAGGGAGTGAAAACGCCGCAGACCACCGAGGAGAACGAGGTCTCAACGGCTTCTGATGTCTTGGAGGACGCCGGCAACGTCGCTAAATCACCTGAGAGCTCGGACGATTCAGTGAAGGAAGCTGCGAGCGCCGAGCCGTCTCCAGGTGCTCCAACCTCTCCGCCCGCCGGGGAAGCAATGGCGTCCATCTCCGAAGCGGCGCCCGACTGCATCAAGCAGATCCGGGACCTGGTGATGGAGGTGTTCGAGGTGGAGGAGCTGGTGCAGCGCTACCCCGACGGGGTTCCAAAAGTGGAGGAATGAAGCGTCACACGTCCTCTTCAGCAAGACGAAGGGACAAAATTAAAGACAGGACCGTAGCAACAGGCCGTCCGAGTCAAAGACATTTGTTCTCAATTGTTCTCAGTCCTGAGAAACTTAAAAGAAGACATATGCATGACACTATGGTGAATTATTTATACGATCATTCACACACATCAATACATCAGCGTCGGTGTCTTTCAGTGATTTGTTTTTGCAGAGATTGTGAAGAAGTTTCTGGAAAGTGCATTTAAGAAGCAAAGCTTGTAGATTTATTTTGAAGGAATAGTTTTTTTTTTAGACATTTAAAAAAAAACAACCCTTTTCTTTCTTTCTGGGGGTCGTAGGACGTAAAGATGGATTTCAATCTGTATGTGAGACATGCTTAGCTTAGCTTAGTTTAGCTTAGCATAGCTTAGCATAAAGTCTAGAGTCAGGACGCATATTACGAATAATAGAAGATGGAAATCTTTTTCAACAAGTTCTATGATTAAAATATTAAATGAAAAAAAAACACCCAAAGTTTAGCAACGGAGTAGCGTTTATTTTTGGTATTAACGTTACGTTCACGCCAATGTTGCGAAGATAGCTGCAAGAAGTAAACATGCTAGTTAACATTAACATAGACACTGGCTAATTACTGCTAACATGCTAGTTGATATTAATTAACATAGACACTGGCTAATTACTGCTAACTAGCATGCTAGTCAACATTAACATAGACACAGGCTAATTACTGCTAACATGCTAGTTAACATTAACATAGACACAGGCTAATTACTGCTAACATGCTAGTTGATATTAACATAGACACAGGGTAATTACTGCTAACTAACATGCTAGTTAACATTAGTAATTAAACCTAAACAGCAGATGAAGTCTAAACTGTCTGCAAGCTTCTCCCGACAAAACGGTGATTTGTCGACAACGCGACAGTAAGTTGCGTGATTATGACACAATCGTTAGCCTGTTTTTATAAAACCGTCCGCTACGGAGCCATAACGTGAGCTACAAGGTAACGGACCCTTTTATACATTGTTGTGTTTCTTAAGAAAAAAACAACGGACAAAAAGAGTCTTTTAAACGCCTCGAGATGTGAAAGTATTCGCTGTCATAGTGGCGTCAAAATGAATGGGAGTCAATGGGATGCTAACGGCAGGTGATGGCTTCGTAGCATTAAAATGGCGCCGAAGGAGCTACGCTTAGAGAGGAGAGGCTGAGCTAGCAGTTCCCCACTGAGAGGTTCATGACTAGATGCAGAGGTCAGGGGTTCGAGTCCAACCTGTGACTCGAACCCCTGCAT
>NC_048415.1:639386-644307 GCF_013103735.1 Etheostoma cragini
CCCCCCCCCCCCCCCTCTCACCTAGCTGTCCTGTCTATTAAAGGCTGAAAAGCCCCAAAATGACTCAAACTGTTTTAATGGATTATCAAAATAATTGACATTTGGACATCTAAAAAGGAAAATACAGCAAAGGGATTAATTGATTCAACATTTTTAATTAACTCTTTAAATCTTTTCTTTGTTAACAGACAGCACTTTTTAAGTTTTTTTTTTAATAATCAAGTTTAATATATTTTAATATTTTGGACCTTCTGTGTTGAAGCTTACGTGCATAATTTCTCCTTTAATGGGATTCTTTTAGAAGGAACGTGAAGAAGTAGCTCATTAAAAGTGCCTTAACTGTACCTCCGTGTCGCATCACGTGCTTCAACGGGAACCAATCGGCTTCTGGCAAGGCAAGGGCGATGCGGTTGCCGTGGAGACCGGTCCGAGGCCGAACACCCGCGCAGAGCATCTTCCACAGACGTGGTTAGTAGGGGCCAGTGCAACATTGTGTGGGAACATGAATAATAAAAATAAAGTTGAATTCTCCACTCTCTGCTGTCAGTGCTGGTGAAACAACACAAGGCGTTGATCAGTTAATTACAATCCACAGCGCTTTATTTAATTATTTTTAACCAATCACAGACACGCTGAGCTGAGAAATATCCAAAAGCTGCAAGTAATCCCACATCTGTGACACATTAAATGCTAAATAGACTACTGACTACAACAGCATGGCGTCCATTTGTTTGATATATTACTCTGAAAATAAATGATTCGATATTGTTTGTGTGTAGAGGTGTGTGTGTGTGTGTGCGTCGAGGTGTGTGTGTGTGTGTGTGTCGAGGTGTGTGTGTGTGTGTGTGTGTGTGTAGGTTCAAGGTTCAAGAGTGTTTATTATCCCCGAGGGGCAATTTGTTGTGCAGCAGCATGTAACACACAGGTTACACAAAACAACAGCCATACGTCTAAAAATAAATACAAAGACAACAAAAACAAAGACCACACCTCACATTGACTTGTTTAAAAAGCAGCTGGGACAAAAGAGTTTTTATGTGTGTTTGTCCTACATTTAGGCAGACTGAATCTCCGGCCAGACGGCAACCAGATGAAACAGCTGTTCAGGGGGTAACTAGGGTCGGCTACGACTGACTGGGCCTTCTTGAGGGACCTTGTCTCAAAGACAGAGTTTAAATCAGGCCGAGGGTTTTGGGAAATCTCGCCACACACTTTAACTATATATTGAAGCCTGTTCTTGTTTTTAACCCTTGTGTTGTCTTCCTGTTAACAATGAAGTTATCCTTTAAGGTCAAAGATTGAATTTCTTCCGATGTTTTTGTCACTTTTTCCAGCTTTTGCTGCTTTTTAAAAAACCTGAGCTGGTTTAACAACAAGTTTTACACTTATTCTTGGAATTCGTGGTCAACAAACCTCATTTATATCAAATTATATGTAAGTTTTTTTAGATAAAAAGGCAGAAATTATGAATTATTTTGCCTCATAGTTAAGATCAGAAGATGTTATGTCAAAGTTTAGTCCAAATTCTGTTCTGAAACCATGAAAAAAAAAGAATTCAAATGCTATAAGATTAAATAAAACACCCGAAAAATTCATTGAAAGTAATCATTAATTTACCGGAAGAACATATGGAATCATCTATGTTATTTCTGGTCAATTTGGTTGAAAGAAATCTAATATTTCTGATGTAAAACACATTTAAAAACGGGTCAATTTGACCCGAGGACAACACAAGGGTTAAGCGTGAGGGATCCAAACCAACTCACAATGGCAAAGGAAAGAATAGATTCAATAAAACAATAAAACATCCTCATAAAAGTCTTATCAACATTAAAATTGCAAAGTTTACGATAAAAAAAACATGCGTTGATGTGGCTTCTTACAGACAGCGTCAACCTGTGGCTCGAAGGTGAGTTTGTCATTGATTATAATACCGAGGTATTTGTATTACCACTTTGATGGCTTGATCATTAATGAGAGTAGGAGAGAGGGTGGGGGGGTTCTTTCTAAAATCGATTAGCATTTCTTTAGTTTTTGCCACGTTAATGTTAATAAAAGTCGAATTGCACCACTCTGTAAAATCATTTAAAATAGCGCCACGCTCTAGGGCGTTGTGTGTCAGCAGCGACACTATTACCGAGTCGTCAGCAAACTTAATGACATGACGGCTGGCGTTGGCATGCATTAGTATATAATATAAAATAAATAAAATCGCAGAGAGGACGCAGCCCAGGGGGGGAACCAGTGGAGGAAAAGAGGACATCAGATAAAATGCTATTCACTCTCGCACGTTGAGACCTGTTAGTTAAAAAGTTCATCAACCAAGAGATAAGACAAGGGTCAATATTAAAGGTACTCTTTAAAATCCCCGCTAAAATATGTGGTTGGATGCAAATAAAAGCTGAAGAAAAGTCAATAAAAAGCAGCCGCACGAAGCTCTTAGCACTCTCAAGATGGGTATGGATCAAGTTAAAAAGAGTACATGCTGCATCTTCCACTCCCCGGTTTGGTCTGTAAGCAAATTGAATTGATTGCCACAGGCCTAAAGTCATCGAGGTGTGTGTGTGTAGAGATGTGTGTGTGTGTGATAAATTATTCGATATTTATTCATACTGTATATAAGACACATTTTTTCAAAATAAGACAAAGGCTGTCAACATTTCCTCTTAAATTACATTCACAGAAATGTCAATGACATCTTAACGTCTGAAATTGAAATTTACACAGCTGCCTGTGTGTGTGTGTGTGTGTGTGTGTGTGTGTGTGTGTGTTTGTGTGTGTGTGTGTGTGTGTGTGTGTGTGTGTGTGTGTGTGTGTGTGTGTGTGTGTGTGTGTGTGTGTGTGTGTGTGTGTGCAAAAGGCAAAACAATGGTCCCCTTTATTTCATGCAAGTAATCTGGTTTTTATTTTAGAGACACTGGAGCCAACGCTCTTTTAGTTAGTTGTGATTATGTTAAAAGGAGGTTGATTTATGAGTCATTTTCTTTAAAGATAAACGTCCAAGTTAATATTTAATTATAATTAAGTCATAACGAAAAAACAGTACTTCGTCACACACGTTTAACTGTGTGCTTTCCTGTAGACACATTTACTTTTTACAATGGTATAATCTCTGATAAAAGGATAAGACAGGTAATGACAATAAAGTCTAATCTAATATGTGTTTTCCTCTAAATCCCATGTTCAGACCCAACCAACATTACATATACAGTATCTCTCAATTTTTTTAAGCTAGTAGCTGCTGAGCAGCGTTGATCCTTTTTTAAATGATAGTTTAGTCAAATAGAAAAGTCTAGAAAATTGAGATTGACATTAACAGATCAATATATTAACGTTTAAGATGCTAATTCTTACGGAAGGTTGAAAGGTGGAAAAAGAGGAGTTGACACACAGCTTCAGTAGCACACAGTAGATACCAGGGACACCACTCTGGTCCAGGACTGATGTGCGAGGGGGGTCCAGGTCTACCGGGAGGCCGTGTTGAAGTTGCAGTAAAGCGGTTCGTCGGGGCGGAAGCCGAAGGCGCTGACGGCCCGATCCGCTGCGACGAACTGCTCCGACACGCTGAAAGAGAGATGGGAAACAGCTGTTATTCCTTTTGGGTATTTTAGGCTTTTATTTCAGCTGAAGACATGAAGCGGAGAGAAAGAGAGGGGGGAACGACACGAGTGAGAGCCTTTTTACAGTAGCTGAAGCCGAGCTGGATTTGTCTTGCAGATCAGCTGATGGATCAGATGCTCGCCCAAAATACATCTCCAGATATCTATCTCAGACATTTTGAACATTGTTACTCACAACCACGTTTTATAAGCATCTGTGTATATTCTGAGTTTGTAACAGTAAAGTGACGGTACTTCAAAACGGTATTTTAGTGATTTTACGTGTTTTTTTTCCAGTGTGGACACGCCTGTTTTCATGTTTTCGCTCTACAATGGCGTGTTCCTCCGTGTTTGACTCCACCCTGTTTCAAAAGGATGATGCTCCACGTGCACAAAGCCCATGAAGAAATGCCTCTTGGTCTGCAGGGCGCCCTGACCTCCTCACCCCCGTCCAACAGGTCTGGGATGAACCGGAACCCCGACTAAGACCCAGATCTGACCAAATCCCTGCAGCAGGTTCAACATCTGGAGGAGAGACTGGAACCAGAGAACAGCAGCAGCATCACCACCACAAGGTGGAGCTCTGACACCAAACATCTGTCTGGGAAACCGCCCTCCCCCACGCCACCCCGCCCCACCCCACCCCAGGACCGGACCAATCACTCAATTCCCAGCCCCCCCCAAAAAAAAGGAAAGCTCATAAAAGAAAGTTAATGTAATATTCATCTGCCCGGCTGCAGGTGCTGGACGTCCACAACGAGAGTGTGAGTTACAGAGTGCTAACGGCTGGAGGGGTAAACAGCCGAGCCATAAAAAACACAGAGATGTCAAAACATAGCGCCGGTGACGAGGGCGGAGGCTGGCGGCCAAAACCTGGAGGACCTGGACCCGGCAACGGGGGCCCATTGAGGGTCGATGATAAAAGGCCTGTATCTACAGCGTGTAAATCAGTTACTATGGGGATGTGGAGACTCAGGGCGGGGGCCGATGTCACGCTCCATCATCTGACCAGCTGCTGGGAGTCCATGTGGGGCTACGGGGTCACGTTGGCCGGCCTCGTCAGGACTTGATGGATAATCTGGGCTCTGACGGAGGACACCGCGTCTCACGCGTACATCCATCCCCGTCTTTGTCTTTGAGAGCGCTCGCTGCCCGGCGCCTCGGCCGCTGCTCTCCCCCGTCCTAAAATACGAGCTGTTTGCTTTGCCCCTGCGAGCGCCTGTAATGACGTGTTGTTTTTAGCCAAATCACTTCCAGCGCTCACTTACACAGCGTGCAGCATATCCCCAACTCCTCCTCCCTCCTCCACCCTCCACCACCCT
>NC_048415.1:644407-647866 GCF_013103735.1 Etheostoma cragini
AGATTGGACAGCTAGTCTAGCTAGCTGTCTGGATTTACCCTGCAGAGACCTGAGGACCAGGTAACCATAGTCCTCAGAAACCCACTAAAGGTTAGGACGCCCACACAAAGGAGGAAGGAGACGGACATCTGGCCGAAATGAGGGGCATCCGTCAGAGTCCCGGGAATGAAATGTCCTCGATATAGTAGCCTAATAAGGAGCTAACACCAGTCTGCTGCCTGCGTCTCTAGCTCTGTTTGATTTAAAGGAAGTGTTCACCCAAAAATAAAAATAAATACACATTTGCCCTCTTACCTGAAGCCTTATATTTCAGTCTAGATAGTTTCTGTGTGAGTTGCCCAGTGCGTCGATGATGTGATGTCTGCCCTCTCTTCAGAATAAAGGAACTACAGTAGATGGCACACGGCTGTTGGTGCTTTTAGAGCCAGAAATACATAAAAAAAAAAAAAAACTCAACAGCAAAGTCTCGTTCCCAAAATCATGGCCCGGTTACTCAGAATAGTCCACAGACCTGTTGTGTGCAGTTTCATACAGGAACCTCGCAGAAGGAGGAGTCTTCCTTTCCTGAGCTAGTATAACTATATAGTTATAATAGATGGTTACACACCATCACTGTCTACATCTCGTTCCTCTAACGAGCCTCGCTTCCTTCAGCGTGTAATGAAGATAACTGTTGGGTTTGCAGCCCGAAGATGCACAAGAGACAAGGACAAAACAAAAGCTAGCGAGGGGATATAAGTGAACTGCAGCTAAATGAATGCACTTGTCTCCCGGGCTGATGCTGTTGTCTCTGTCCCTGCAGTGTCTCTGTGTCTGCTGCTGAACCTGGCTGAAGACACCCGCACAGAGCTGAAGATACGGAACAAGAACATCGTCCACATGCTGGTGAAGCTCCTGGACCGGGAGGACGAGGAGCTGCTGCTGGTGGCGCTCTCCTTCCTCAAGAAGCTCTCCATCTTCCTGGAGAACAAGAACGACATGGTGAGAGGTGTTACACTGTTCAAACACCTGATTTCTCTTTTCCTCCCCTCCTTGAAAGCTCTGAGGACAAAAGACGCACTCAAAAAGCGACATTTAGTCACTATTTTATTCATATTCTACACTACTTTTGTGAACCAAAGACTTTTGTAAACTAATTTTAAGCACCAAAACAATTGAGCGTAGGTTTGTTTTTCACAAGAGATTTGAGAAACATTTCCGCTGGATGAAAACGCAGTAAAGTCCGAAGGCTTATTTTCATTAAGGTCCTCCAAATGTACGATCAACATGTATGTGGTTTCTGCCGGGGAGCATTTGGCCCTGATCCTGATCTTTCCCTGTAGTGCAGTGTTTCTCAAATGGGGGTGCGTGGCCCCCGAGGGGTACTTTGGAGGACTGCAGGGGGTCCAGGAGACCTTTTGCTAAATGTTAAAAGGCCGTTGGACCAGACCATTGTACAACTTCATGTTGACTTTTTTTCTACCAACAATGTGACGTCGATCCCCTTAAATTAGACCTTCTTTCACGATTAATGAATGTTTTACTTCGCAGCGTTGTTTCGTTTTGAGACATTTAAACTCAATTAGTCACATTTTTAGACGAAAGAGAAGAAGTTCTTTATTTGTTCACTCAAACACTCCCGACGCCATTTTGACTAATGGCCGCTGCCCTGTAGGAATGGACAGTCAAATTTAAATTAAATAAATGCTCAGAAGGTCCGCTTTTGGTCACGTGGCCCACAGCGCTCCCACTCTCCCCTAATTCAGCCCCACCTGGTTCCAATCCCGCTCCGTTTGTGGGGCTTTATCAAAGCCAGACCCTGTTAGGAGCTGGTTTTATCTCCGTGTTTCCCCCTTCAGCGTTTCTGATTCAGATTAAAGAAACCCCTTCAGGGATTTGGACCCACCCGGGCATGTGTCCAGCAGGGAGATAAGTTTGTTTTAACACTTTGACTCGGTTAAATATTCATTCAACCTTTGTTCACACTCGAGAGATCGTCTTTTATTTACGGTGAGCTTGAGTCAACTACAAAGAAAAGAAAAACTGAAAAACACAAACTACACAGAAATGAAGCGAGGCCATCAGAAGAACAACAGAAAGCTACTGAAACGTGCCCAATTAGAAAAATAATTTAAATAAATAAACTAGAACCAGTAGCTCAGTCTGTAGAGAGTTGGCTTGGGAACCGGAGGGTCGCTGGTTCAAATCCCCATACGGACCAAAGTACTGAGTGTGGACTGGTAGCTGGAGAGGTGCCAGTTCACCACCTGAGCACTGCCAAAGTGCTTTTGACCCTCTTATTCTTATTTATTCTATTACCTCTCATTGAAAGAGTGTGTTGCTTAAACTGCCTGCAATGTTTAATATGGGCAATAAAGTAAAAAAATAAATTAAATAAAAGTAAAACCTACAGTATCAGGACATGATAGAAGAAGAAGGAAAAGCAGCGTCACAAAAGTACTTGCAAAGTCATTTAAAAATTTAAAAATTGAATAAAAGCCACTCGGAGTAATGAGAATCTGTACATGTACCGCAAATTATTATATGGAAATAATTACAACACCACAGAGTAAAAAAAAAAAAGAGAGAGCATTAAGGGTGGTGCTACATGGACGTAATACTTTGGATTTAAGACTTTTTGAGGCCTAAAATTTTGATTTCGTTCCAGGAACTAAAATTAAAAGCATTTTTTTCCAATTTCAGAACGAGCCGCAGTCGTCAAGTTTATCAGTGTACACAAGGGGGGGGGGGGTTCATTTAAGGACACGTATGTTTAATTGGATTCAGAGACTTGATTGACACAGTGTGTCATCAGGTTTTATTTACTCTGCAAACATGCGGTGGCTTCCCCCGCCGTCTGATAGCTCTGCTTTCCTGCTGCTGCTGTTAATGGAGGGCGATGTCTGCGGTAATTGAGCCGGCTGCAGCTGATTACACCGCTCGGCTTTTTGGGTTGTGATGCTGCGACTGGAGCTGGTTATTCACACAGTAGCAGTGAGGGCGTTTTTTTTTTAATTCTCATGTTGTCCTCGAGTCAAATTGACCTGTTTTCCTATATCAATGATTTCCCAAAATAACATGATTGATTCCACCCAACGCTCTTTGCCAAGTACAAATCTCTACTTTCATTAATTTTGGGGCGTCTTATTCAATTTTATAGCATTGTAAACCAAATGGAAGTGTTTTTGAAATAGTATTGAGTAAAAGTTGACATATTCCAGTCTGTGATTATCATCAACATCCATTCCTTTAATTTTAGTCTCAATAATTCCTAATTTCTGCTTTTCTAACTCAAACATTAGGTAATATTTCCTATAAATGAGGTTTATTGACCATAAATTCAAAAAATTAACTGTAATACTAAAGTTAATAAGTTAGTGTTACGTAGTGTTGAAGACGTCAGAAAAAGTGACAAAAGTTTTAAAAAAAAGAAAATACATATATATATATGTATGTATATATATATATATATATATATAT
>NC_048415.1:647876-652418 GCF_013103735.1 Etheostoma cragini
ATATATATGTGTGTGTGTGTGTGTGTGTGTGTACATATATACTGTGTGTATACATATACTGTATGTATGTATGTACAGTATGTACTCTATATCTTACAATTACAGCAGAAAAGATTTTTAAAAAAGTTAAAAAAGAGGACTTGTTAGTACACTTTTAAGTACATTTTCTTGATAATACTTACAGACTTTTACTTTAGTAACATTTTCAGTGCAGGACTTTAACTCGTAACAGAGTATTTTTTGAGTGTGGTATTAGTACTTTTACTGAAGTAATCAGAATCCTTCTCGCCCCTGTAGTAGATAAAGATAGATATTTATTGATCCCAAAAAATGGGAAATTACGGTGTTACAGCAGCACAACGTACATTAAGCACAACACAGAATATAAATATAGATGAGATACTAGGAAAAAATATACATATATACAGTATAAATTAAATAATAATAATAGGAATAAAATATAATAATAAAATATAAGAACAATTATTTAAATATATACTATTATTGCTGTTGTCTGCAGGTCTGTAGTTACAGATGTTGTGTGTCTGTGTTGGTTGTTGTCTGCAGGTCTGTAGTTACAGATGTTGTGTGTCTGTGTTTGTTGTTGTCTGCAGGTCTGTAGTTACAGATGTTGTGTGTCTGTGTTGGTTGTTGTCTGCAGGTCTGTAGTTACAGATGTTGTGTGTCTGTGTTTGCTGTTGTCTGCAGGTCTGTAGTTACAGATGTTGTGCGTCTGTTTTTGTTGTCTGCAGGTCTGTAGTTACAGATGTTGTGCGTCTGTGTTTGTTGTTGTCTGCAGGTCTGTAGTTACAGATGTTGTGCGTCCGTGTTTGTTGTTGTCTGCAGGCGGAGGCGTTGGTCGTGGAGAAGCTGGCTCGCCTGGTCCCCTGTGAGCACCGGGACCTCCAGACCACCGCCCTGCGCCTCCTGCTCAACCTCTCCTTCGACACGACGCTGCGAGGCCACATGGTCCGGACGGGACTCCTCCCCAAAGTCTCCTCGCTGCTCGGTGAGCCGTCTGCTGTCTAACGAGTCTATTCTAACGAGTCTATTTTATCAAGTCTATTCTAACGAGTCTATTCTAACGAGTCTATTCTAACGAGTCTATTCTAACGAATCTATTCTATCAAGTCTATTCTAACGAGTCTATTCTAACGAGTCTATTCTATCAAGTCTATTCTAACGAGTCTATTCTAACGAGTCTATTCTAACGAGTCTATTCTATCGAGTCTATTCTAACGAGTCTATTCTAACGAGTCTATTCTAACGAGTCTATTCCAATGAGTCTATTCTATCGAGTCTATTCTAACGAGTCTATTCTAACGAGTCTATTCTAATGAGTCTATTCTATTCTAACGATTACTCGTTTTCAAATCGGGAATTGCGATTCTTTTCCAAGAATGTGACGAGCTAATCGGGAATATCGCGATTAATCAGATTAGATTAGATAATGTTTTTATTCGTCCCCCAGCGGGGAAATTCCTTTGTTACATCAGCTTTTTCTACAATAAAAGCAAAAAAAAAAAAAAACACAAGAAAAAACAGGGAAACCATAAACAATCAGCAGAAGGCAGAGTGAATGAAAAAGTGGCGTGAAAAATGTAAAATATGTAGTTGAATGTTTGTAGCATTCGGTTTAACCTTCATTAATGCAACCATGCTAAAGTTGAATAAAAAGAAGAATAAAAAAGAAATCTTTCGGGAACTTATCATAATCCCTTAATTAAAAAAATAATTAATTAAAATAGGAATACTCCAAGCTTTAACCCTCATGTTGTCCTCATGTTGTCTTCATGTTGTCCTCGTGTTGTCCCCATGTTGTCCTATATCAATGTTCTTTTTAATTCCCCAAAATAACATGATTGATTCCACCCAACGCTCTTTGCCAAGTACAAATCTCTACTTTCATTAATTTTGGGGTGTTTTATTCAATTTTATAGCTCTTGAAAACAAATGGAAGTGTTTTTGAAATAGTATTGAGTAAAAGTTGACATATTCCAGTCTGTGATTATTATCAACATCCATTCCTTTAATTTTAGTCTCAATAATTCCTAATTTCTGCTTTTCTAACTCAAACATTAGCTATAATTTTCCTATAAATGGGGTTTATTGACCATGAATTCCAAAAATAACTGTAAAACTAAAGTTAATAAGTTAATGTTACGTAATTTTGAAAACGTCAAAAAAAGTTCACAACATTCAAAAAAAAAAAACGTCAAAAGTGTTGAAAAAAGGGAGAAAAATGTCGACAAAAGTGTGATTTTCAATGTTGACAAGAAGACAACTCCAGGACTGGGACAAAGTATTATTTAAGTATATTTTACTAACGCCCCCTGTATTTTAAAGAAGGACATTTATTTATTCACGATACATTAAATATTCACAAAAGAAAACTGGCGTCCTTAGAGGTTGGATTTTTCCTCATTTTTCAATTAAGGCATTAAGATCAATTTCCTAAAGAGGATTTCTTTTATTCCTCTTTTTAGTCAACTTTAGCCTGGTTGTATTCACTTATTCTAAGCACCGAACAACTTTCTCATAAGATTAATCCTGGATTATTGATAGAGATAAGCTAAACTTGAAAAAAAAAAAATTAAAACATCGCAAATCAAATTGTAATCACCACATACGTCAGGAAAAAATTCAATTAGATCTATTCCCCCCATTGTTCAGCCCTAGATTCTAGTGTTCCTGACTGTTTGTTTACTTCCTGTGGATGTGTTTATTCTGGTCCATTGTGTGTGTGTATGGCTGTGGTTGTATTGTGTATATATATATGTGTATATGTGTGTATCAGGGGAAGCATGATTCCATGTTTTCTGACAGAAACACACACATAAGAAACATCTGTCCCGAGCCGACGGCGGAGCCTCTAATATGTTATTCCTGAGGCGGCGTGCTGCGTGCAGGTGCAGGTCTTCCACAGCACCCCGGCCCCGAGCCGCCTCCGAACACCGTTAACGCGGTGACCTCCTAAAAGCCGCGGAGCGTGCGACCGGTGCGTCGTCTAATCCGCGGGGGTCAGCGCGCGACGCTGTCGGAAGCATCTCCGACGGGGTCCTTTTGAAGCCTCTCCGGGGGCGGCTCGGGTAACGGCGCATAATTAATATAATGTATTTGTTAGAATAACATGCCAGAGCCTCTGCACTAATGTTGTTTTTGCAGGAGCCGGCCGGAGAGGTGGAGAGGTCTTTGGAGATTTAGCGAGGGCTGTATTTCTTTTTTTTTCTTTTGGCGGGTGCGGGTCGCTCATACAGGAAGCAAGGCGCGCACATAATATAACTTAACACTGAAATATCACGCCTGCTCACAGTTTTGACACGGCTGAGTTTGCCTGTGTTTGCCGACGTGTCGTTAATCACCGGCTTCCACCGCCGAGCGTCCTCTCTTCACCCGACACCCTGCGCACGAGGACTCGTCTTATCTCTGCAGAGAGAAGGCCGTGTCAGCCGCCGCTATCTCCACCCGGGGCCCGAGCCCGGGTCACGGCCCCCAGTGATAAGATGAAAGTGGCGAGAGAGCCTTCGCTTGTCATCACCTTCGATTCATCACTTCATCACCTAAACTCAACAGAAAGTACAACATTCCTCTTTGTCAGCTGCATCTTCCGCTTTTCATTTATGTTTTACAGCCAGATTAGTTGATCAATTTCAATTTAATTTAATTTATAGTATCAATTCATAACAAGACATATCTGGAGACCCTTTACAGATAGAGGAGGTCTAGACCACACTCCAGAACTTACAAGGACCCAACAGGTCTAGTAGTTTCCTCCAGAGCAAGCAACAGGGCCACAGTGGAGAGGAAAAACTCCTTTTAGGAAGAAACCTGGGACAGACCCAGACCTAGATCTAGACTCAGGCCCAGGCCCAGGCCCAGACCCAGACCCAGACCCAGACCCAGACCCAGACCCAGGCTCTTGGTAGGCGGTGTCTGACCGGTTGGGATAAGAATTAAACACAATTACCATTACACAGAACTTTGAAATGGTTCTTAATACCAGACTTGGTCTGCAACTAAGGATTATTTTCATTTTTTCTCCCTGTGATGCAGCATGTTGTCATAGTGTTGCAACAAAAACAAAAGAGCAGGCTTTAAGTGCGGGGTGGGGACCTCTTTATGTTGTGCGTGGTGTCTCCGAAGACCAAACCCAGCTTGCTTATTTGTCCATAAAATGCAGTAACAGCGAAGCGGCGCTGTCCGCGGAGCCAGCCCAGACGCCTCTAAATGTGTGCGGGTGTAATTTTACAAAGGTTAGGCGCTTTTAAATCGGGCTGGGGTGTAATTGGAGTTTAGCTCACCCAGTAACTGCCCCTGAACAGTCTTGTTAATTCTTAACAGCTCCCCCTCACCTTAGTTTTTTCTTTCTTTCTCTCTTCTGCCCCAACCCGACCACTGTTTTTGAACATTTAATGGCATCTCTCTGTTCACCCATAAAGGATCCTCCGTGTTCCTACCTGCAACTGTGTGCGTGTGTGTGTGTGTGTGTGTGTGTGTGTGTGTGTGCGTGTGTGTGTGTGTGTGTGTGTGTGTGTGTGTGTG
>NC_048415.1:652518-654714 GCF_013103735.1 Etheostoma cragini
CCCCCCCCCCCCCCCCCCCGTCCAGGTCCGGTCAGAGGTCAACGTCATAACAGTCCCGGGCTCACTGACAGTCTAACACTCAATCCGTTCTGTCTTATCTCCTCCACGCCGCTGTGTGTAGTGACAGGATATCTACTCATTTTATTAAATATTAGAGCGTCAGTTCAGCCCAAATTACAAGAAAAGAAACCTTTTTCTTTCCTTTATCTGTCCATGCAGATGGTTTTAAATGTATGTGCCCAGGTTTTAAGGTTCCTGTTGTAGATCTTTTGCTGCACTGTATTCCAATAGTGGTAAATGGTCTCACATCATTACAAATCTTTTCAAAGTGCATTAATACACAAGGCATTGGTTTGGGAGGTTTTCAGTTTGGTCCGCTGCATCCAAGTAGCAAAGAAATTAT
The DNA here is from genome assembly GCF_013103735.1 of Etheostoma cragini. NCBI lineage: Eukaryota > Metazoa > Chordata > Actinopteri > Perciformes > Percidae > Etheostoma > Etheostoma cragini. Next base: position 652,922 of record NC_048415.1, read on the forward strand.
TAATGCAGCTTTAAAAAAATTTAAATTCAACATGAATATGTCTTTCCACAAACAGTGTCCCGGGTGCTCTGGATAATCTACAGACCTCACTGTCCACAGTTTTCTTTGGAAGCATTTTACCCCGAAGTAAAAGGTCTCTATGGAAACTGTCCACACTGAAGTCTGCGGAGTGTCCTAATTTATAACTGGGTCGCTGTTTCTTTACGGAGAAGAGAAGCTTTTTGTTATTGTCAACAAATCCAATGAACCAACCGTGTGTTTGTCCTTCTCTCAACACTGTCTGACTTCCTGTCTGTCTCTCAGCTCCGAGCCCATTGGTTCCTACTGAAGACGTGAATCAGGGCTGCTCCATTATGGAGAGAAATCCTAATCTCGATTCTTTAACATGATTACTCACAGATTTTTGGAAAGATGTTGCTTTTATTGAAGTTATGAAAAACAGTGAAACAGTGAAACAAATCAACAGTGAAAACACCTAGAACTGTGAAGTTTCCCATCATGCTTTTCCTGTTTACTTGTCATTCCTGTTCAGAACACAGGACAAAACAAGAGTATTCTTAAAAAACGTAATGTGCAAAATCAATTTTTCTTGATCACATTGTTTTTATGATGATTAGGCGCCAAAGTCAAAATCTAAATTTGATTATTTGCACAGGCCTAACGTACGTTTTTAAAAGATCAGTGACCAGTGATTTCCTGACACAGCTGGTCACTGTCGTTTTTATGAAAGCAACAGAAGGAAATCGGGCATTTTGTGCTATTTTCAGCAGCGGATGAATCCCCATTTTTAATGATTTTGTGCAGTAGACCCCAAAACCAACACAAATTAAAACCACTGACTCCTATTTAAAAGATTTTTGGCTTTTAGATATTTTATGACAGAATGTTTGTGAAACCCGGGACCAAAATAGTCATTGTGTCACTTATGGATGGAGTTATATAGTGAAATAAATCTCCTCTTTTTCCACTTTGGGACCCGCTGCTGTAGTATTTGTGGCATCAGGACGATGTGCGTAGGATTGAGTCAAAATACACTCATGAAGGAACATAAAAATACAGAATATTTCCAGATCTATTCCTACATGCTGTGAGTATCACAAACTTAATTCCATTCACTTCCATTTGTTTTGAGGTGGAGGCAGAAATCCAGATACGTCACTCACACCAACTTGCACAAATTACATTAATTAAATTCAGCCAGTCCACATTTAACCTTTTTTTAAATGTGTTTTTTCTTCTGGTCGGCCGCCCGTGAGACACGACACGCGGAGAAACTGCAGTCGCCCGCCGCTGACTCTGCACCGAATGCCGTCTGACCTCCGTCTGAAAAGCACATTCAGCTCATTCATATTTTCAAAAAAACACCGCCGGCTCCCTCTAGATGTGGTCATTGCCGTCCCGCGGAGCGTTCCCGCACAACCACTCATTCATCCATTGACTTGCCTCCTTCCCCGTGTGTTTACGTTGCAGCTGACGAGGCCCAGAGACAGCTCAGCATGTGCATTCTGTACCACATCAGCGTGGACGACAGATTCAAGTCCATGTTTGCCGACACGGACTGCATACCGCAGGTAAGACTGGCTAATGTATGTACGCCGCCACCGGCACCAGACCACGACGGACACGTTAGCATCGGCAGCTAACGGCACCGGGGAATTAATGCATGGGAAAGGAGGGCGAGAGGGAGGGACGAGCGCCACATCTGGAACCCCAAAAAACTCACCACCAGAGGACTGCTGCTCAGTCTTCCCTCTCGCTGCGATGACAACTCTTGTTTTTATTTCCCTCCCCCC
>NC_048415.1:654993-659361 GCF_013103735.1 Etheostoma cragini
CCCCCCCCCCTCCCTGCAGGCGGGCTTCTGTCCACTTTCGATCACAACCGTTTTGTTGGGTTCCACTCGCTCCTGATTGAGTTGACCCGGTCAAGTCGCTCCTCTCATCATCGGCGATTAGCTAAATGTGCGTTGTGTTTGTTTGTTGAGATTGGGTGTAAATGTCGGCCAGATGTTGCCCCCCCCCTCCCTCCCCCGTGGTAGAGAGGATGCTGGCTAGCAGCATGACCAGGAAGTGACCTTTGACCCCGCCCCGAGGCCCCATCACTCCCCCTTACACCCCCCCTCCACCCCACTCCACGCTGTCCATCCATCTTAGTAAGTCCACACTGAGCTAAATGTGAAGTTGCATCCATCCATCTCTCCGTTTTGACCTTTTCTCTCTGGAATGTACAGATATAAAAGTAAAGGTAAAATACCCTTTTTTGTCTTAATCCTCATAGATCGGTATCCATAAAATCCCAAAATAGCAAAAGCACTGCTTGTCATCACTTATTAAATGCCAATACAGCTGTTTACATAACCTCTAAACATCTAAGATAGATAGGAAAATCTATGTCCGTTTCTTTTTCTTAATAACTTGGTATTTACAAAATCCTGCCTGTCACCGCTCATGTTAAATGAACATATATCTGATCACACATCAACCTGTGTTAACGAGGATCTTCTCATACAACGTTGATTTGATGGATGCAGCCCAACAGGAGCTACTGTTCATTTGGTCGTCTTCTATCTATTAAACCGCGGCCAAGCCATTAATTATGACAGCAGACAACAGACACAATGAGACTCGGGAGAAGTCTGTGTTAAAGTCCGTCCGCTGCTCTCCAGATGTTTCTATCTGCGAGAAACACTTCGAGAAGATTGACCTGTTCTCCTGTTGTTTTGGTGCTCTGAATGTGGGGAGACATCTTTACGAAAACAACCTAAAAAACACACAAGGAGCATCATTCTTACACTTAACCCTTGCGTTGTCTTCCCCTCAACCATGAAACACAACATTTTTGTCACTTTTTCAATGTTGTTGGTGCTTTTTTTGGATATTTCTAATGTTGACAATTTCAGGGCTTATTTCGAACGCCCATTTTTTCTTCTTTTATGAAAAGTGCAATGAGATAACTGTTGTTGTGATTTGGTGCTATATAAATAAAATTTAATTGAATTTGGCACTTGGCGGGTGTTCACTTCGGATCCTGTGTATCGCTTCACGTGAGAACAACAATAAAAATAATAAAAATATATATATAGTCCGACCAATAATCACTTATATAAACATAGTCTGGCATCTCTAAACAACATCAACAGCTACCAGTTTTACGCCTTAGGACCTTAGCTAATGTTAGCAATTAGTAAGAAACTGCCTTTATGTAAAATAATTGACAATTAGACAATGATGTAATATTTGTTACAGGCCAACATGTCCCTCCATCTGCCTTGTTTGTAAAAATACATGCTGCTTCACCCTGGTTCTCACCTTTTTCATCCTCTCTCATCTATTTCACACTTAGAGACCCCTCTCTCTCTCTCTTTTATCGCTTTCCCACTCTCCTTCTTCAGCGTTTAATGGGGTCACTGTTTGGTGCTGGATGAGGGGGTGTCAGGAGTGCAGGAGGAGAGGAACAGAGGTGGAGGTGGAGGTTGGGGGGGGTGCAGCGGTGGCGTTGGGCCCCGGCTGGGCCTCCGGTGGCTGTCTGTGGTAAATAAGCAGAGGCAGGTGCCAGAGAGTCTAGACGGGGCTGATTTGGGGTCCGGGGTCCCTGGTATGTGATACCTAACCCAGGCCCCGGCACAGTCTCTCTCTCTCTCTCTCTCTCTCTCTCTCTCTCTCTCTCTCTCTCTCTCTCTCTCTCTCTCTCTGACTCCTCACAGGGAAGCAGTGCACCTCTGCCCCCCCCACCACCCCCCTCAGCTCAAAGCTTTTCCTGTTTAATGTTAAATCAGTGCAGGAGAGACGGAGGGAGGGAGGGAGGGAGGGAAGGAAGAGGTGGGTGTTTGGGAGGTTAGGAATGACGCTTGCCTTCTCTTTATCTCTAACACTCTTTCTAACTCACACATGTATTCTTTTAAATAATTTTCTGATTTATTTTCCTCGCCCTACTTTTATCAATACACTTATTGATATATATTTATTTTTAAAGGTTCAGGTTTCAGGGATGCTCTTTAAAAATGTCTCAGTTGGGTTTTTTTAAATGACAAAATACAACCAGAAACCCAAACACACAGAATGAAGACGTGTTGCCCGTCTTTGGGAACTCTCTTCTGCTACGTTTTAGCTAGAAGAACAGACCATGTAAAGCTCTCTAATTATCACTTTTAGGGGTGGGGAGAAAAATCAGGACAGCATAGTGTTGCTATATTTTCAGTGCCAATACAGTATCAATACACAGGCGCCAAGTATGGATCTATTATTATATATTATATATTATATATGTGATGGTCAGTTTGTCCCATTCTGCAGCGATAACATTGGAGTGAGATGAACAAACTGAGAAATGTTTCTTTTTAGATGAAACAGATGATGCGAGAGTTTCCTTGTGGGGACATCATTAGAAATTGGTAAAAATTAGAAGTTGGAAAACAGGGTATATATTGCAGTATATTGCAATATGTTTAAAATTTGCAATAATATTGTATCGTGGCAAAAGCATCGTGATGATAGCGCATCGAGAGGCCTTACTTTAGTTTACCTACCTTAGTTTAATTGCGTTTTTGTGATTTCACTCATGTTAGTTTTTTGCTCGTCTCCGTTGTTACTCTTACACAACGAATCCAACAATACACACGTGCATTACCAATAAGTTTATCTTGAATCTGAGTGATGCATAAATGAAGCGGTTGACTGTTGTTTGCACCCTGTGATCGGCAGCTGATGAAGATGGTGTCCGCCTGCGGGGAGGAGGAGATGGACGTGGAGCTCATCTCGCTCTGCATCAACCTGGCGGCCAACCCGAGCAACGCCAAGGTCATCTGCGAAGGTCTGAGCGGCAAAGAGAGACCCAACATATGGATGCAGACGTTTTATGGCACAAGTTCTTAAATTCTTAAATTCTCTCCCCCTGCTAATCTGCTGCAGGTAACGGTCTGAAGATGCTGATGAAGCGAGCGCTGAAGCTGAAGGACGTTCTGGGGATGAAGATGATCAGAAACCTTTCTCAGCACAGCGGGCCCACTAAGATCCTCTTCCTGGTCAGTACCCGGCAGCGGTAGAATGAAACCAAGTACCCTAACTCAAGTGCTGTACTTACTGACACCATACACCCCCCGTCCCTATCCCTCCCCCTTTGAAATAACCTTTCTTTTGTTTTTTCACACTCCCAAGTCACCTCAAAAAATCCCTCCATGTGACCACATGTACTGTGTGTTGTCTTGTGCATTAGTTTATGTTGTTATGTATTGTATACCATGTTGCTGTCTGCAATAATCCTTTTCGGGAGAGCGTGTGGCGGCTCTTTAAATAGCTGCGGCCCGGAGGCTTGCTCCAAAAAATGCATCATATCACTGTGTACCTGTGACAAATAAGGCTAAATCTGTATCTGTCTGTATCTGTAAGTACTCATTTGTGTTGGTTTTTTCTTTTCATGTTACTTCTACTCCGCTACATTTCAGAGAGAAATATTGTACTTTTTACTCTCCTACATTCATCTGACAGCTTTAGTTACTCTACACATTAAGATTTGTGCACACAAAACACATGTAGTTTATAAAATCTGATTCTAAATGAAACTAGCCAACATTATAACGGCCTACAAGTCCAGCAGAAATGATCAGAGCATTAAACACACAAATGTTTGCATCCTTTACATTTTCGACAAAGGGAGGATTTTTCTGCATTGAGTACTTTTAATACTGTAAGTACATTGTGTGTGTGTGTCTGTCTGTGTGTGCTGATAGGACCACGTGGGCGACCTGGCAGCTCAGATCAGCGAAGACGAGGCCGAGGAGTTTGTGATCGAGTGTCTGGGCACGCTGGCTAATCTGACCATCCCCGACCTGGACTGGGCGCTGGTTCTCAAGGAGTACAACCTGGTGCCGTACCTGAAGGACAGACTCAAACCAGGTGTGTGTGTGAAGGACTGATTCCTCCCTATATGGTCTTCTTCAGACTGTTTTATCACTCTGGGACGAGTAGTGATGGCGAGATAAAGCCTCATGAAGTACTTTTGCAGCATACAGCGCTAAGCTATTCAAATAGCCTAATGATTGTTGGCATGCTTTTATAAATCGTGTTTTAATGTTAAACATACATGTGGCATGGGTGTATATTTATCTTACCTACAGGCCTGTAAGCTATCATCATGAGGATTCATATTTGCTAATAATATGTTGGATTCATCTGAAGACTTTTTAATGTTTTGAAAAAACTTTATA
>NC_048415.1:659461-661426 GCF_013103735.1 Etheostoma cragini
GCAGGGTGTAGCAGGGCACTGTAGAGCGTAGCAGGGTGTAGCAGGCATGATAACGCTGCCACAGTTCTCTCATCTATGTCCCTAAAAACCTGAGGCCTGGTCTCATCCCACTATCAGGGAGGTGTCACTGCTCAGGGATGATATGAGGACAGAGGAACCTCGTTAAGGTCTGGGTCTTATCTTTACCTTTGATGACCAGTGACCCCCCTAACCCTTTCCTTCCTCTTTATTACAGCAGAAACAGGATCCGTGGTTTTTGTCAGTCATCATCTCCACTTCTTTTTTCAGGTTCTGCAGAGGACGATCTGGTGCTGGAGGTGGTGATCATGATCGGCACCGTCTCCATGGATGACTCCTGTGCAGCCATGTTGGCCAAGTCTGGCCTCATTCCTGCTCTCATTGAGCTGCTCAATGGTGAGAAGCACAAGTTCTCCAAAGCTGTATGAAATGGATGATGTAGCATTTTTTAAATTTTTCATTTGATGCCAGGGTCTTAGGCTCCATTTACATTGCTATGTTGTGGTTTTTAAGTGGAGTTTTGAGCCAAAAGTGAAGGGTTTTTAGTAGAAGATGTACATTTCAAGATGGAAAAAATGACTTCAAATTTCCATGCAACATATTGGATGATTTGTGATGTGATCCAATTAAATCCTTGTTCACTTCTTTCCTCTTCTCTACCCGTTTCCATCTCAGCCCAACAAGAGGACGACGAGTTTGTGTGTCAGATTGTGTACGTCTTCTACCAGATGGTCTTTCACAAAGCCACCAGGGACGTCATCGTCAAGGACACTCGTATCCTTTCTGCTCATCAGTGAAGTATTACACACACACTCCTGTCCCGTTAGATGAGAGGAATCTTTAGAACAGTGTTTACGAGTAGCTTCCACCACTCCGTTGTGCCCATCCTTTCCTCTGAGACTAATTTAAAGACAAGCATTGAAATGTCCCAGAGAGAAAGACGTTGTTTCTTTCCTTGAGTCCTGATCTCAGAAGCCCCGGCGTACCTCATCGACCTGATGCACGACAAGAACGCAGAGATCCGCAAAGTCTGCCACAACACGCTGGACATCATCGCCGTGAGTGAACACAGGCCTCGTAAACATGTCATAAACACTTCAGCGGGAGCAACTTAGGTTACTTTTCCAGTTGATACTGGAATTAAAAGTTAGCATGAATTGTTTTAACTGACGATTATCAGGGTTTTCCCTACCACTGGAAGGCTTAATCGCAGCACCCAAGCCGGTTTGGAAAGCACGTAAGCTGTTGAATGAATGTAAAAATCAAAATGGAGAGCAAAACTATATAAATGTTGTTGGTTTGTTTGGTCTTTAAATGTCAGAAAATTGTATAAATGTTGATCAGTGTTTCCCAAAAGCCCAAGATGACGTCCTCAAATGTCTTGTTTTTACCACAACTCAAAGATATTCAGTTTAGTGTCACAGAGGAGAGAAGAAACTAACGAACATTTACATCTAACAAGCTGGAGTCACGCGAGTTTAAAAAAAAGAAAGAAATTATCTAAATATTTGGGGATTAATTAAATAGTTTCATTCATCTTTGCAGCTGTAAATGGGACCGATTGGCAGTGAAACGGATGCGTTAGGGGGGGTCTTTGTTCCGGTTGGTAATGCAGGACAAGTTCAAGAACCAGTAATCATCAGTCCTGAAACTAAATGTAGGATCAAAATGAAGTCTTTGATCTCTATTCAGATCACACACAAAGAAACAACCGCACTGTCTTGCAGTATTTTCATGCGGCTTAATTCCATTTCCATGCAGACGTGAAGCGTTTTCCACCTTCTCAAATTTGACATCAGCGTTCAACAAACCGACGAAACCCCCGGATGGCCCCGTGACTGACAGGTGCGGTCAGCTCCCGGTCCGAGTGTGATCCCTGCCAGGCCTCAGATCAGCGTAATTAGCTGGAGATTATAGCAAGGCGGTGTAGCGCGGGGGGGGGGGGGG
>NC_048415.1:661593-661907 GCF_013103735.1 Etheostoma cragini
ACACACACGCACACACACACACACACACACACATACACACACACACAGCTTCACAAGGAACTTTGTAGATGCTCCAACTGGGACAGAGGCCTAATTCACCGTGATCTATTCTTAGCCCGGCCACATTTTTCAAAGGAATATTTTGGGGAATAAAGCTCGAAGACGTGCCGTGCACTGCCTGTAATGAGCTCAGCTGCTAATAACTGATGAGTCATTTTAAACTAATATCACTGTCTAATTGCTGAGTCACGCTGCCATTTCAGCGTCTGCTGAATCAGCAAGCGGACATAGTGTGTCGCTGTCACCTCCGGCCT
>NC_048415.1:662007-666856 GCF_013103735.1 Etheostoma cragini
GGGGTGTCACGGTCTCAAAGGCCGCCTTTATCGCTCCCCCTTCATCCCCCGCAGAGAAAGGAAAACACAACTCTGTGGTCGTCCATCGCCGAGCCACGCACGCAAACGGAGGTTTTAATTAGTGAGGAGGACTGAGACGACTCAGTCATACACACTGTACGTGTTCCTGAAAAGCAGCTGTTACTAAACATGTGTGGTCTGTTAAATATACGTATTAAACCTAATCATCTCCTCCATATTCACTCCGATCTGCTGCTACCACTAGGTACATTTCAATCATTTCTAACATAAAAAATGTTGGTGTATTGAGAATGAGAAGGCAAAAAAAAGGGTTTATTACTCAAATTCTTCGTATTCATTCAGCTAGAAGAAGTCATCATAAATAGAGGTCATTTTTAGTAAAAGGTAACCTCCCTTATGTTCAATAATTCAAAAATGGACCTCTCTGTAGTTGCATTAAACCCGCCGGTCTCTCGGCTAAATGTTCCTGAGCGTAACTCTGCACTAAGAGATCTTTTGTTTAAATTATATTTCACATAAAGTTCTTTATGAAGCAATACGTTTGTAATTGTGGTTAACACCACAGATCACCAGACCAGTTTTGAGAACAATTCAACCGTGTCCGTCAAGTGCTCAAAATACAAATCAATGCTGTATTTTGCCGATGATTCCCGTCTCCCTCCTCTTCCCAACGTCTCTGCAGGAATACGACGAGGAGTGGGGAAAGAAGATCCAGAACCAGAAGTTCCGCTGGTACAACGGTCAGTGGCTGGAGATGGTGGAGAACCGGCCGATGGATGAAGATGGAGAACCCTTTGTGTTCGGGGTGGACGGAGAATCCTCCATCGGGGGCCGAGACCTCCTGGAGAGACCCGACCTCTTCTACAGCGCTGGTACTGAAGGATGTAAAGGAACAGTTCTTTATTCTGGAAAACCTGAGCGTGATTTAGATGAGGAGAATACATATCAACGCTGTTTATTATCTCTGTTTGTGTTGTTTATTTTTTCAAATATAATTCTTTATTTTTGGAACATTGGGGACAACACAATAGTCAAATTTACATCACAGTTCCAGTCTACAATCTAGACCAAAGTTCTCCATTCCCAACGTTCCCATTTTTGTAAATATAGTAAGAACACATTAGAACACAAAACAAGGGGTGCATTACTTTAAGACATATCTCTAATACATATAGAAACAAAGGGACAATACAAATATTTTGTTAATAAATGGTACATAAAGTACAGTAAAATCCACCCTTGATTACCACGAACATTCAGGACAACATCCCTGCTTGTTGTGTGTGGGATTAACATAGTTTACCCATTTCAACCATAAGACTACAAATCTATTCATCTGCAAATGGAGCGATAATGTTAGTCTTTCCATCTAGATTTCATCAACACAATATCTCCGTTTTTTTCTCAGAATTCTGACTTTTTTTAATACTGAGATTAATACTAAAAAAAGTCAGAATTCTGACTTTTCTAAGAATTCAGACTTTTTTCTCAACATTGACTTTTTTCTTAAAATAAAGAATTTTTTCTCAAAAATCTGACTTTTTTCTCAGAATTCTGACTTTTTTCTCAAAATTCTGACTTAAATCTTGGTATTAAAAAAAGTCAAAATTCAGAGAAAAAGTTTGAATTCTTATAAAAGTCAGAAATGTGACTTTTTTTAATAGCGAGATTAATACTGAAAAAAAATCTCAATTCTGACTTTTTTTTCAGAATTCAGATTTTAATCTCAGTATTAAAAAAAGTCAAAATTCTAAAAAAAAGTCAGAATTCTGAGAAAAAAGTCTGAATTCTCAGAAAAGTCAGAATTCTGACTTTTTTAATACTGAGATTAATACTGAAAAAAAAGTAAGAATTCAGACTTTTTTTTTCAGAATTCTGACTTTAATCTCAGTATTAAAAAAAAAATCAGGATTCAGAGAAAAAAGTCAGAATTCAGAGAAAAAAGTCAGAATTCTGAGATTAAAGTCAGAATTCAGATTTTTTTTTTCAGTATTAAAAAAAGTCTGAATTCTGAAAAAAAAGTCTGAATTCTGAGAATAAAAACGGAGAGATTGTGTCGATGAAATCTAGATGGAAAGACTAAGAAAGTCAGAACTCACATAGATTTTTCACCAGTGGCCCTAATCCTCTTCCGTAGGAAGGAGCCAGTGTCTCGTGACAGTTTTCTTACAGCAGTGATTAAAATCATGAAGAGATATTTTTCTGTATCAGGTTAAAAGTCTGTGTTACCCAGGATAAAGTTGGTAAATTTGAAGTGTTTGTGTTGTTTCATCCAGATGGGATCATGTCAGCAGACGGCACCATCAGTCCGGAGTTCTACACCCACTTCCCGGATGGAGATCTGGGATACATGAGCAGGTGAGGAGCTCTCAGTTCATCTGAGGATAAATCTACACCACTAAGTCTGGTTAAAAAAGTATTTTCCTATGCAAGAGGATTACAAGAGTCCTCCTGATACGATATCATCACAATACTAATGCCACCCTACAATATTATTGCGATTTTAAACATATTGCAATATTCTGTGATATAGTTCACCTTTTTTCCAACTTAATTTCAAATGACGTCCCCAAAGCAATAACACTTCAATGTTATTGTTGCAAAATGGGACAAACTGACCAACACACATATAATAAAAGATCCACATTTGGCGCCTGGGTAGTTCCCTTGAACGGTGTCACACAAAACTAACACAAAACTAACACAAAACTAACACAAAACTAACACAAAACTAACACAAAACGGTGACTTGACTCGCAAAATCACCTTTGTAATTGACCAATATTATGTGTGTAATTCATGTCTCAATTTCAACTTTGCCCCCCGATATGGGTAGAAAGCCAGCTATCGGACCCCTGTCCTCAGACCCCCCCCATACACACACACACACACACACACACACACACACACACACCTCTCTGAAACTGGTTGTCGCAGCTTTAACCCTTGTGTTGTCTTCCTGTCTAAATCAACACTTTTTATCAATGTTTTAACTTTTTTTGTCCCTTTTTTCACCACTCTTCAATGTCTGTCTCTTTTTTCCAACAATTTTTACGTTTTTCTTTTTCAATGTTTGTGACGTTTTCAGTTTTTTTGACTGTGTGTGTGTGTGTGTGTGTGTGTGTGTGTGTGTGTGTGTGTGTGTGTGTGTGTGCAGCGTGATTATACATGCGCGAGCGTCGGAGGCTGTCAGCCGGGCAGGTTGTCTTCGTCCAGGAACACTGACCGTGTCAGGGAGGAAACACTAAACTGCGAGTGTTTCCCGTCAGCCGGCTCGTCCGCCCGCTTGTTTTTCCGAATCACTATTCGCTGATCTGTGTTCCTGAACCGGGCCGGGCCTGAGTCAACAAGCCTCGCCGGTCCCTGAAGGCATCGCTCCACCCTGAGCGGCCGCAGCAGCAGTACTACTCCAGCTCTGAGAACAAACACTCTCCGGCTGTCTCTCGGCCCTCCCTCCCTCGCTCCAAAATATCCCAAAACATCAGCTCCTTCAGTCCCAAAACGCCGCTGACATTCCAAACGTGAAACTGAAGCCCGGGAATTAAAAATCAAGAAAAATGGACTCATAGTCCGTTTTTTGTTTTGTTTTTTCAGTCCCAATATTGAGTGCCGGCTGATACGCTACGCTGCCGAGATGATGAATAGTTGAGGAAATAGAGAGTTAATTGTGAGTAATTTGTCTTATTTATTATCAAACTTCCCTTTCGCGTGCGATAAAGCTCGTGGAGATGGATTTTTATTTTTTATTTTTTTTGGCTGCTGTTGAGAGGCTGAAGAGAGAAATCCCTTCACTCATTTATTTGTCTCTCCCTCTCTCTCTCTCTCTCTCTCTCTCTCTCTCTCTCTCTCTCTCTCTCTCTCTCTCTCTCTCTCTCTCTCTCCTCTCCGGGGAAACCGGCGTCTGAGAGATCCGGGTTAACATAATAATCAAAGCCAGCGCCTCCGCTTATTTTAAACTACGTGTGAAACACAGTGTGAATGAAGACTTCTTTATTTTTCTTCTTTTTTTTTGAAATGGACGTGTTTAATACTGTACAATCCCTGTTATTTGTGTGAATAAATAACAGTGATTGTACAGATATTAACTACATAGAAATATAGATTATGGCTGGATTTTAGTGTATTTGTAAGACAGCGTGTGTCTTAGCTGCAACAAACAGTCTCTAAAATGTCAGAAAATGGTGAAAAATTACGATCAGTGTTTCCCAATTCCGACATAATGTTCTCAAATGTCTTGTTTTGTCAATGCAACTTTTCAAATGTCAGCGTGTTAAATGTGACTATCTTCTAGTTTCTTCTCTCCTATGTGACAGTAAACTGAATATTATTACTAGTTTTGCTACTTTTTGGAATTCATGGTCAATAACCCTCATTTATATAGAATTATACCTAATATTAGAGTTAAAAAAAGGAGAAATAAGGAATTATTTTGACTAATAGTAAACATCACTGACACAAACTGACCAATGCATATATAATATATAATAAAAGATCCATACTTGGTGCCTGTGTATCGATTAAGTACTGCCACGAGATATATTGCTCTAAAATGTCAGAACGAAACGATGTTTACTTTACATAGGAGACAAGAAACTAGGAGATAGTCACATTTAGCAAGCTGACGACCGAGAAGTTGAACTTAAAAAAAAAAAAAACTAATAATCTTCATGCTGATATGTGAAGAAACTGCAGGACGAGACAAACTGGGACGATTTGTCCTCCGTAGATGGAAATTTGACGGCCGTGGCTCAGGACGAAGACGATGGAGACTCAATGAGCGCTTTAAGACGCCGTCAGGTTGTGACAGGGGCGCCGGGGGGGGGGGGGG
>NC_048415.1:666956-669920 GCF_013103735.1 Etheostoma cragini
ATATATATATATATATATATATATATATATATATAAAGTATAAATATAGTTTTGGAACTGGAGTCTGACTAACATCCAAAATAGATAAAACTTATAATTTATGTTTTTCTATTTTATAAAAAAACAATAAATCTGCCTAGCCTGCCTGTGTGGCCTTAAAAACATATTATTATTATTATTATTATTATTATTATTATTATTGTTAGATTTTATTCAGAGCTAATGGATTAGATTAGATTAGATTAGATTAGATTAGATTAGATTCAACTTTATTGTCCTTACACCGGTACGAGGCAACGAAATGCAGTTTGGGTCTAACCAGAAGTGCAATAGCAGCATATAAATGAGAAAATGAAGAAATTAATACGATTATAAACCGAATTTCACAGATAGATTTGTCCTATGAATAGAATATATAGATAACTAGTATTGTGAGCCACACTGACGTCTCAGCAGACTCAGCATTCACCTGTAAACTCTCAAAAAGCCGATTCATAAAACGCATGATCTAGTCCATCTTAGTCGCTGTTGTTCAGCTGAAACATCTGTTACGTTTCACTGTCACTGAAGTTCTGCATGAAAACAGAGTGTCAGTGTTCCTGTCTCGAGTCTGTGTCTGCAGTTAAAGTTTAATGAGCTATAAGTGAGTCGCAGACGCCCACTCGGACCCTCCTGTAAAACTGGAAGATGACGGACGAAGCCGGTGAGAACGCACCTAAAGAGCACAAAGTAAAATTTTTAGGCTTATGTTTAATCTCTCTCCTTTCAACATGTGAGTTAGGCGTTATATCGTCGTGCGATACGAGAATCGAGTCCCTGTCGCCGAATATCGACGGTCTAACGCAGCGGTTCCCAAAACTTTTTCAGCTCAAGACCCTAAAGAGAAATTTGGTGTCTCCACGCAACCCGAATTTGCGGCACAAAACCATGAATTTAAATTTAATTGAAATGTATTTATTCCATTATAAAAGTAAACAAACACAGAAAAGGTCTCTAATCTCCTTTCTGTGTCTCTGATCTCTGGTTAAAGATGTCAACCAGCGGATCTGGTCCCGGTTCGGTTTTTGAAAGTGACCTTCTGAGGTCACCCTGAGCATTTAGTCTGTTCTCGGCCAATAAACCCAATAAAACGGGTCTGCGACCCATTTTGGGTCCCGACCCTAAGTTTGGGAATCATTGGTCGGATGAATAAAATTAGGGTTTTTTTAATTGATTTCCCTGCTACTTCACAGCGGCGCTCAACACCGGAACGAGGGAAACGGACAGCAGTTTGAGGGTAAAAAACAGAGGCCCCGGAGCCGTTTAAATCCAAAGTCTGGACCCAGAGTTGCTCTATAGTTTATTTTAATTTACAGACTGGAAAACACATCCAGCGCTTTGGACTTGGAGTGAATAAAAAGAGAGAAAACCTGCACTTACCTGTTTTCACAGGCATTGTGTATTCATAGTTAGGCCGATATTGGGATGCATGAGTTTAGGGTTGTCTAGCAGTGTATTGATGATGGCAGAACTGCTGTGTGGTGATATTATTGGTATCGTAAGCCGTACGTCGGATCGTGTGATTCCCACCCCATAATGTGAATTATTGCTTAATTTACGACCTGTAACGAGATAACACATTCAAAACTACAACCATCGAGCAAAGTCTTGTACAAAAGTTTGGACAATCTTCTCCTGTCACTATGTTTTAACGTTTTATAGACAAAATAATTAGGAAAATAAATAACTAACACATTACTTGATAGTAAAATATTATCAGTAGTTGCGACCCTGTTGACAACAAGCCATAACCAATAAGAAGATGCCATAGTGATGGTGAAGAACTGATATCACCCGTCATCTAAATAGCGTGTTTTTAATCAGAATTAAACCTCTTTAACCCTCATGTTGTCTTCATGTTGTCCTCATGTTGTCCCCATGTTGTCCTCATGTTGTCCCCATGTTGTCTTCATGTTGTCTTCATGTTGTCCCCATGTTGTCTTCATGTTGTCTTCATGTTGTCTTCATGTTGTCCTCATGTTGTCTACATGTTGTCTTCATGTTGTCTTCATGTTGTCCTCAAGTTGCCCTCATGTTGTCTTCATGTTGTCCTCATGTTGTCTTCATGTTGTCTTCATGTTGTCTTCATGTTGTCCTCATGTTGTCTTCATGTTGTCTACATGTTGTCTTCATTTTGTCCTCATGTTGTCCTCATGTTGTCCTCATGTTGTCTTCATGTCGTCTTCATGTTGTCTTCAACATTTATCAAATACAAATCTCTACTTTCATTAATTTTGGGGCGTCTTATTCAATTTTATAGCATTGTAAAACAAATGGAAGTGTTTTTGAAATAGTATTGAGTAAAAGTTGACATATTCCAGTCTGTGATTATCATCAACATCCATTCCTTTAATTTTAGTCTCAATAATTCCTAATTTCTGCTTTTCTAACTCAAACATTAGGTATAATTTCCTATAAATGAGGTTTATTGACCACAAATTCCTAAAATAATTTTAAAAGTGAAGTTAACAAGTGTTAAGCGTCAAAGTGTTCAAAAAAGGACAAAAATGTTTTAAAAAAGGTTTAAAAAATTGATTAAAAAGCCTCAACAAAAGTGTTGATTTTCAATTTTGACGGGCAGACAACACGAGGGTTAAAACCTGAATTATATCAGCATATCCCCCATGTCTTAGTTGGAAAAAGTTACATTCGGAATATCCAAACTCATCAAATATTGTCAATTATTGGCTTGCTTGTAAACGGAGGTCAGATCCTGGAAGTCCAGGCTGGGCCTTCAGCCGCGGGACCGAGGCCGCCGTGCAGGCGGGCCAGCGGCGTGCCTCGGTTCTCCAGGGTTCCTTTAGCCTCCTTTAGCCTCCTTTAGCCTCCTTTAGCCTGGCTCTCAAATCCTCCCTGACAGCCGTAGTGTGCGGAGGGGAGTTTGGAGGAGGGTGGAGGAGGAGGGGTGGAGGAGGGTGGAGGAGG
>NC_048415.1:670020-677803 GCF_013103735.1 Etheostoma cragini
ATCTCTGCAGGGTAAATCCAGACAGCTAGCTAGACTATCTGTCCAATCTGAGTTTCTGTTGCACGACTAAAACTACTTCTGAACGTACACATGTTCCACCAAAAGAAGTTCCTTCTCGAGACTATTTTGCAGTTGTGCCGCACAGGACAATTCTGATTGGTTTAAAGAAATGCCAATAAACCAGACCAGGTTTTTCTCCCACCCCAGAATCCTGTGTGGACTAGCAACTCTTACCTCTGAGGAGCTGCTCCTGCTTGGTCAGAAGGCTCTGGTACTTCCTGAAAGACTTCTCATGTTCTTTCTTCAGATTTAGGTTCTCGGAGCATTCTTCAGGTGAAATCAAGTCAAGGAACTCAAAGTGTCCACTGATACTGCCTATAATGTTGGATTCTATGCTCTGATCCGTTAGCATGTAATTTGGTCCAGAAAATAAATCAACTTTAAAGTAGTTTCTGAAGAACTGTGCAACCAAAGATGCTCATTCTAAACCGTCTCTGGTGTGATGTTTATCAGAGATAGCCATGGAGAAATCTCAGAAAACTGCAATGTGAACACTACACTATGCGAGGCTGCATTTTGGAGCAATGGCTGTTTTAGTTGCACTCCTAAATGTCTTGTTTGACTGCACTTTTTAAAGGAATTGTTATTTAATTCATTTTTAAAGCACTGATATTAGATTGGTATCTGCCGATTCCCCGGGTAAGGTATCGGAAAGGAGAAAGAAAATAAGGTATCGGTAAATCTCTGATGACAACTGTCATCAAGACTACCGTGCACAGCTGGGTGCGCACATCATCTATCTAAATTGGTAAAAACTGTAAAACTTGTTGGTTGAACATTAAATAAAAAAAGGATATAGGCCTTCTTTTTCTTCTGCAGTTCGTCTTGCCAGAGGTCGTACCTCTTCAGCTCGTGCTCGATGATATTCATGCACAGGGCCCCGATCTTAAAATGAGAGACCAGGCCGTGGAACTGGGAGAAGCTAGGAGAAGATTAAGGGGGAGAGAGAGAGAGAGAGAGAGAGAGAGAGAGAGAGAGAGAGAGAGAGAGAGAGAGAGAGAGAGAGAGAAAGACCTCCATTTATCCAAAAGTGTATTTTCACAACCTGAAAAAGAGGATTGAGGATTCCAGCTGGGAGCAGTCATTAAAATGACCTGATCCGTCACCCCTGAAGTAGTTTACAAAGTAAACTGTCAAAGTCAAAACACACTCAGTCAAACGCTGCGTCCCGGTACGACTTATAATCAGCTCGGGTTGAACCGGATCGCAGTGCAAACAGCGTAGCGTGGAGATGGCCACGAGCCAAGGGTGACGATCAGTTTTCAGACGTGCACGTCGTCTCGCAGCCTGAATCAGCTCTGACAGACGTTTATGTATTATTCCAGCGAGGGCTAATTTTAGGGTTTCCTAACCCCCCCCCCCCCCCCCCCCCCCCCCCCCCCCCCCCCCCCCCCCCAGTTGGAGAAGGAAACTTCAGGACTAGGTACGCTGCCAAAGGTGCATGACTACTGGAAGAAAAGGGGAAAGCAGAGTGCTGTTACTAATGTAAAATGTTTCTAATGAACTAATCTAAGTGTGTTTGTGCTTCAAATAACCAAAAATATACTTAATGTGGACATACACTTTACTGTGTACTATTTATCTGGGTTTGGGTTGTGGTACGTGTTGGACACGTGATGGACTACCCACTGGTAGTAATCAGTTTCTCGGCTCCTTTGGTAACCTTTGCTTATTTTATAGAAAGAAATACAGCAAAATGTGTTTCTGAAACCATTTTACATGGAAAAATAAGCTAGTGTATGTAGCGGTTTAATTAGTCTCCATTTTAGGTCAACATCAGTCAGTTTAAGTACGTTTTTGAGAGTCAGCCAGTTGAGCTGGACGTCCTTGATTTGCATAAAGTAGCCTGGATTTAACTTTATGCAAATGAGGCGCGGCCACCTCAACTCTCCAAAGTCCCCGCGACACTACCAGAATACTCATTTGAACTGCTGTACCTGGAGAAGCAGAAGAAGACATGGATGATGGTCGTTGCCAGGTCGACGCTCTGCTTCCAGTCCTCTCTCAAAACTCTGGACAGGGCTCCGAGAGCCGTCTCTGACACACACACACACACACACACACACACACACACACACACACACAAACAGAAAAGGTCAGACAAAAGGAAGCGTGATAGGAACGAAGGACTACAGCTGAGAAAGAGAAGCTAAATGCAAAGCGTCTGTGTGTGGAATCCGACCAGCGTCCGACCGAGCGGCGGGACGGTGCACGTGGAGGTTGATTTGAAGAAGCGGGGGGGGGGGGGGGGGGGGGGGGGGGGGGAATGCGATGAGGTCCAAGGCTCCGGAGGATTTTGAGCTATTGGTGCTTCTCAACTTAAGAGACGTGGCGTCCCAGGGTTCCTCTCTGCTTTCCTTGCCGACCCCGGGGCCTCTGGGTTCACACGAACGCTCGGCTCTTATCAAAGTGGGACGGGTTCACGCGGCGCGGCAGACGGAGTGGGCCGACGACGGGTTGTGACAGGTACAAATGAGGCGGTGCCGTCTCCCTGCGGCTGCAGAAGATGCCGGCTCCGTGCTGTTGTGGAAGAAACAGCCCGGTTGTCACGGAAGGGAGCAGAACCGAAGCCGAGGTTCTGTTTTCCTTAAAAAAGGGGAGCACAGGGGACGAGCTGATGAGAGCCAACGGACTGTACACTCAAAACAATATTCTGTCAAAAAAAAATAAATAAAGAAGTGCAGTTTTAGTTTAAGAATCTGAAATATGTCTAAGGTTTGCACTCCTGTCACATTTTGAAACGTTTCTACATCAGAAAATTGGGTTTCTTTCAACCAAAACTGAAAAAAAAGCTCTTTACATGTAAAATAAATGACCAGTTCACCACTCTTATTGAATAAGGGTGTTTTATTTAATGTTTTGGCATTTAAAAAAAAACAAAAAATAACTTTGAAAAAAGTGACAAAAATGACATGGGCTGAAAAAAACGTCAACAAAAGAATAACAAACGTCCCCAAAACAAGCGCAGAAAAAAAAAGGACAAAAACATCAGGTGACAAAAAACGTTCCAACAAAAGGTTTGACCGAGAAAAAGAAATGGTCAACGAGAAGACAACACGAGGGTTAACAGAGACACACAGAAGACAACGGCTCCTGCATAATATGATCCTAATTAATATGATGGAAGAAGATTAACGATTAGCTAATCGAATGCGTGATGTTTGTCTTAGGAGTTGAAAAACAATGAAGAACGTGTACTGTATCAGGCGTTGTCTTCATGTTGTCCCCATGGTGACCCCATGTTGTCTTCATGTTGTCTTAATGTTGTCTTCATGTTGTCCCCATGGTGACCCCATTTTGTCTTCATGTTGTCTTCATGTTGACCTCATGTTGACCTCATGTTGTCCTCATGTTGACCTCATGTTGACCTCATGCTGTCTACATGTTGTCCTTGTGTTGTCTTCATGTGGTCTTCATGTGGTCTTCATGTTGTCCTCATGTTGTCTTCATGTTGTCCCCATGTTGTCCTCAGGTTGTCCTCATGTTGACCTCATGTTGACCTCATGTTGACCTCATGCTGTCTACATGTTGTCCTTGTGTTGTCTTCATGTTGTCTTCATGTTGTCTTCATGTTGTCCCCATGTTGTCTTCATGTTGTCTTCATGTTGTCCTCATGTTGTCCCCATGTTTTCCTCATGTTGTCTACATGTTGTCCCCATGTTGTCTTCATGTTGTCTTCATGTTGTCTTCATGTTGTCTCCATGTTGTCCCCATGTTGTCTCCATGTTGTCTTCATGTTGACCTCATGTTGACCTCATGTTGTCTTCATGTTGTCCTCATGTTGTCCCCATGTTGTCTCCATGTTGACCTCATGTTGTCTTCATGTTGTCCCCATGTTGTCTTCATGTTGTCTCCATGTTGTCCCCATGTTGTCTCCATGTTGACCTCATGTTGTCCTCATGTTGTCCCCATGTTGTCTTCATGTTGTCTTCATGTTGTCTTCATGTTGTCCCCATGTTGTCTCCATGTTGTCTCCATGTTGTCTGTATCAGGCGTTGTTAGGTCACTAATATGTCTTTTCCACCAAGGCTAACCAGGTGCTGGTTCTACGCTAATTATCTAAGACCCAGCTGGATGTTCCCCAGCCTGAGAGCCTGCAGACCGGTGGTTTCCTCCCCAGACCACGGTGGTTCTGGTCTCCCATCCATGTCCGAAGCTAACATTAACAGCTCTCTAGGGTTAACAGCTGACCGGAGTTTTAAAAATGTCGGCCAGAAGTTTTGGTTTTCGAACGTCATGATAACCACGCCAGACATATTCGTCATGGGAGCGCAGGGCCAGGGATCGAACCACCAACCCTCCGATTGGTAGGCGACCGCTCTATCACCTGAACCACGTGAAAGTTAACTCTCCCAGACCAGGACGCAGGTGGACGCAGCGGGTAACCTCTCCATGAGTAGCTGTGTAACTACCGGGATAACGTAGAGCGAGCCAGTTATTACGGCAAATTAGCACCCCGACTTTGTTATTGAACTTCAGCGAGCAGAGGAAGGTACCGTTCTGTGTGAGCTCCTCCAGGTTGTCGGGGTTGCGAGCCAGTTGGAGGATCAGCGTGGCTCCTCTGATCTTCTCCTGGATGTCCTCATACAGCAGCTCCATGTACTCACTGATGCTGTTGATGCTCGCCTCCTCGTCCAGCTGAGGGGGGGGGGGGGGTAACACAGCTCAAACAAGGGACCAATGGGAAATGTCCTCAGAAATATGCGTGTACACAAACACACACACAAACTGTTTACTGTGCCATACCGTACCTACACACCGCCACCGACTTGAGCGCCCAAAGTTACCGAAAGTCGTTCATTTTCAATGGAAGCTTCTCTCGGCTGCAAGGCGCGGCAGGTCTGTCGCGTTTTGGGCGTTTTGAGCGTGTTGAGCGTCAATCAGAAAGTTGAAATTTTTCAACTTTATGGTAATGAGCTATGACGCGGTTCAGCAGCAAGCAGCGGCTAACGCCAGCCGCCAATCGGAATATAGACGTCCTTCACGCTGGCTGATCCCGGAGAAACATACGATGTAAACTTTGGTTTCTACCAAAACATTCAATCTGAGGACAAGCTCATAATCGCCGTTGCTGGGTTACCTATTGTTTATGATGTAATATTAGGGACCAGTTAACGTTACCTGCCGGTCACATGGTCTCTAATGGGCCGCTCACAGTGAATCCTGCACGGGTAACTAGCTTAGTCCGGCGGCTACTCGCTGTGCCTGTACGCCGCTACGGCTCAGCGGCTAACAAGCGAGCTAACTGCTAACAGACCCCGCTGTGACCAATTAACAATACAACTTCTGTCGGTATGTAATTTATAAAAAGGTTTCTAGTGTCCGTGTATTGGCCGTGGCTGCGTGTGCTTTTCCCGGTCGGACAGAGAACGCCGCTACTTCAGAGCGGCCAGCGCTTCCTCGTACTTTTTGACAGGCGTCCTTGGCGGGGCGGCTAGAGCTTTTTTGAAGCTCAAGTCGGTGGCGGTGTGTACGTAAGGATAGAGGTCATTCGTTGATTAGCTAGTCAGCTATTCAATTAATCGGTTTAAGACAAAATTATCTGGGTCCAGCTTGTTAAATGTGAATATTTTCTAGTTTATTCTCTCCTTTGTGACAGTAAACTGAATATTTTTGGTTTGTGGATAAAATAAGACACTCAAGGATGCTGTCTTGGGCATCTAAAGACAACAACTCATCAATTGTCCATCCATATGGAAATAACTGTTCCTACCTCCATCCCAGCGTACGGTGTGAAGTCTCGAGCCGAGATGCGTTTCTTCTCTTGGTTGTCTGCGAAAATCAACACTCAGCATAAGGCGAATTCCTTTAGCCTTGAGGAATGCTTTTAACCATGAATATTACAGTGTCAGTGGAGTAGTCCGAGAAGATGAACTCTTGAATACCATTTGAATGTTTGCGGTTTTGCAGATAGAAGAGCAGCTGCTCCACCTGGAGGAGCTTGGACGGGTGGATCAGCCGGCACTCCTCCACGACCTTCCGGGCCAAAGACGACGTGTCCGTGTGGGCGTTCAGGCTTTTCAGGCGAATACTGGAGGACAAGCATACAGATCACAGCTTTATGAGAGAAATAGATAGATAGATAGGTAGGTAGATGGATGGATGGATAGATAGATAGATAGAGAGATATTAATTGAGTCCAAGAAAAATGGAAAATTACGGTGTTACAGCAGCACACAACACAGAATATAAATATAAATGAGATCCTAGGAAAAATATACATACAATACATGAAATAATAAGAATAAGAATAAAATAAAACATTGACTATTTGAATATATACAGGATGGGAAAACCATAATGTGCAACTGCTTAAATAATAAGCTAAAATGTAAATTAACCAATTGTGCAGGTTGCACTTCTTTGGTTCTCAGACGTAAAGTATTAAAATGAAATCATGGTACATAAACAGATATAATCCAGTGTTTTCTCTAGCTCTATAAAAACTACGGTACATGTATTTGGCGCTTTGTTTTTCAATTTAAGAAAAAAGAAGCAGTTTGAAGCATTTTTTATCAGCATATATGTGTCTAAAACCTTGGAAATTAAAGCAGATTATCCAAAAAAACCTCTCAAAAAGCTTAAAGGGGACTACAATAGTCAGATCTGAGGAGAGTCTTTTAGTTATTTTGGTGCTCACATCGATTTTGACTCGGGTGTTGCACCTACAAAAAATGCTCGGGAAACCCCTGTGGTCTAGGATTTTGTTTGGCAAGATAAGTGTCAACAATGTCTTTCTTGGTCTTAGAGGTGCTGTGGGTCGGATCGTGAAGATCCAGGACTTAGACATCAAATCTGAACATCAACAACTTCTCAGTCCCCCCCTTTCCGCTAGAGCCCCAAACGGTCTCCTAAGCCCCTCCCCCCCATGAGGGAGAATGAATGCGTGTGAATGAGCAGTAATTGACACTTTACCGATAGAGCAGGTCTAGACCGCTCTATAACTTACCGATAGAGCAGGTCTAGACCACACTCTATAATTTATAAAGCCTCAACAATTCTAGTAATTCCCCCCAAGAGCATTTAGTGCGACAATGGCGAGGAAAAACTCTCTTTTAGGAAGAAACCTGGGACAAGTGTACAGAGACAGGTAAGAGACAGGTAAGTGTCTAGAGACAGGCAAGTGTACAGATGAGTGTACAGAGACAGGTAAGTGTACAGATGAGTGTACAGAGACAGGTAAGTGTACAGATGAGTGTACAGAGACAGGTAAGTATACAGAGACAGGTAAGTGTACAGATGAGTGTACAGAGACAGGTAAGTGTACAGAGACAGGTAAGTGTACAGATGAGTGTACAGAGACAGGTAAGTGTACAGATGAGTGTACAGAGACAGGTAAGTGTACAGATGAGTGTACAGAGACAGGTAAGTGTACAGATGAGTGTACAGAGACAGCTAGGTGTAAAGAGACAGGTAAGTGTACAGATGAGTGTAAAGAGACAGGTAAGTATATAGAGACAGGTAAGTGTACAGAGACAGGTAAGTATACAGAGACAGGTAAGTATACAGAGACAGGTAAGTATACAGAGACAGGTAAGTGTAAAGAGACAGGTAAGTATACAGAGACATGAAAGTATACAGAGACAGGTAAGTGTAAAGAGACAGGTAAGTGTACAGAGACAGGTAAGTGTACAGAGACAGGTGGGTGTACAGAGACAGGTAAGTATACAGAGACAGGTAAGTATACAGAGACAGGTAAGTATACAGAGACAGGTAAGTGTAA
>NC_048415.1:677903-687273 GCF_013103735.1 Etheostoma cragini
AGTGTACAGAGACAGGTAAGTATACAGAGACAGGTAAGTATACAGAGACAGGTAAGTATACAGAGACAGGTAAGTGTACAGAGACAGGTAAGTATACAGAGACATGTAAGTATACAGAGACAGGTAAGTGTAAAGAGACAGGTAAGTGTCCAGAGACAGGTAAGTATACAGAGACAGGTAAGTGTAAAGAGACAGGTAAGTGTACAGAGACAGGTAAGTATACAGAGACAGGTAAGTGTACAAAGACAGGTAAGTGTACTAATATA
The DNA here is from genome assembly GCF_013103735.1 of Etheostoma cragini. Taxonomy (NCBI): domain Eukaryota; kingdom Metazoa; phylum Chordata; class Actinopteri; order Perciformes; family Percidae; genus Etheostoma; species Etheostoma cragini. The sequence goes on from NC_048415.1 coordinate 678,170, forward strand.
TTGACTAGTTGTCGACTAATTAATCGCACACTGTTTGGTTTGAGGTCATTTTATGTCAGCTTGTTAAATGTGAATATCTTCCAGTTTCTCCTATCTTTAACTTGTGGACAGAACGAGACATTTGACGACGTCATTTCGGGCTTTTTAGGAAACACAGATCCACATTTTTCAGTATTTTCTGACATTTCAGAGACCAAAACACTCATCTATTCATCCGGGAGGAACTAATCCACATGATAGTTAGTTGCAGCGCTACAATTGGAAGACACTCACATTTTCTGACACTCCTTGCGTTCTCCGACCATGGGGGTCCCCAGCTCCCCCAGGATGGTGGCCTCCACCTCGTACTGGACCACCAGAGCCCGCTCAGTGGGGTGGACGTCTACGCTGCAGCCCTTCACTCTCCTGTGGGTCACACAGGCACAAAGTCAGCAACACTAAGACCTTACAGCCAACAGTTTATTCATTTATTTCACCTGTTATTAAAGTTGATCTAAGCGATGTCACACGGTCAGAAGTGGTGTTTTTTTCCTGGTTTTAAAGACTTTTCTGACCTTCCCAGACTGTTCTAGCTTTTCTATTATTTACCTTTTCCCCCCCTTTAGACATTATGTCCATTACTGATGATGATCCATCTAAAATCTAAGTGTGACAATATTTTATCAAAGCACCAATTGTCCATACCATACAATAGCGCCAATATTGATGTTGAGTTAATTGGTTAAAAATATCGTAATATAAGGAAAGGAGGGGAAAAAACAGGTGAATTTGATGCATAGCTGTGAGAATGTACATTAATAGCATTTCATTCTAATTTTTTCTAATTCTAATGTTCTTTTTAACTGAAAAAGAAAACCTAAAAAGGAAATACTGTTTGATGTGACCTCTATTGTGCAATTCATTCAATTAAAATGTATATCGTGATTTCTGACTTTCTTCCTATTTCCCAGCTAACTATAATATAATAATATACATAGTGAGTACTTTTGGTACTTTCAAGTAGATGTAAATGCGGCTAGTATTTGGACTCGGACTTGTCTCGGTCTCGGCCGCTGGTCTTGCCAGATACGGCTTCTGGTCTGGACCGAGTCCAGGTGTCTTTATTATGTTGATAATAATATTGGAGGGAAAGGGAAACCCAAAATGATTGTCTTGATACTGTCATTCATAAGACCTTTATTCTGTCCTGGACTCGGTCTTGAGTCGGGCTCAAACCTCTTTGGACTCGGTCTTGCCTTGGACTCCACTAGTATTTGGTCTCAGACTTGTCTCGGGCTTGCTAGTGTTTGGTCTCAGACTTGTCTTGGTCTCTGCCCCTGGTCTTGCCCAATTTGGCTTTTGGGCTTTTGGTCTGGACCGAGTCCAGGTGTCTTTACTATGTTGATAATAATATTGGAGGGAAAGGGAAACCCAAAATGATTGTCTTGATACTGTCATGCATAAGACCTTTATTCTGTCCTGGACTTGGTCTTGACTCTGACTCAAACCTCTTTGGACTCTGTCTTGTCTTGGACTCGACTAGTCCAGGTCTAGGACTCGACTTGACTCGGACTCTAACCTCTTTGGACTCGGTATGACTAGTCCTGGTCTTGGACTTGTCTTGGACTCGACTAAGGTGGTCTTGACTACAGCACTGAAACGCTGATACTTTTAAGCAGGACTTTTACCGAATCTGTAGAGGATTTCTACACTGTTGTATTAGTACATTTATCTGAATACTTCTTTATTAGCTACTTAAAATGTATATTGATGGTGGCGGGTGTGTTTTTTAAACCCTCGTAGTGATAAATAATCGATTTTATCTTAACATAACCCAGCTTAACATTAGCCAGACGTACCGTTACAGGTTAAATAACTACCGTTAGCTGCTTTAGACCGGTCATATTTACTCAAAAAAGACATTAACATGAAGGTTTGTAGCAGAGCAGTCAGTTAGCAGTTAGCAGCTAGCTTGTTTACTGTCGCTCCTTTAAACGGCCCGTCACGTGACCAATCAGCCAATCAATGACCAGCTGAGGATCAAGCTAAAGCTAACGCTAACTGTTCGCTACTAACGGACATAAACCGTTACCTTTTCAAATACCGCGGGTCTCCTGCTTGTAAAGGGTCCATTTTAGATGAGAAAGACAGAGAGACAGCCTTAAATGTGTCCTCCGTCTACCCGGAACTAGGCCAGCTGACGCCGATGAACACACTGCGGGTGTTATTGATCTTTGCAGCTGGTTGCCATGGATGTTGTCGGTAGCTTGTTGCCAGGGCGGCAGCAGCGGCATTTCCCAGCATGCACTGCGGCTAATGCAAGTTGGCGCTGCTGCCCCCTGTCGGCCCGGAGGAGAAAGCTGCTGAGATAAATAAATAGATAGATAGATAGATAGAGAGATAGATAGATAGATAGATAGATAGAGAGATAGAGAGATAGATATATAGATAGATAGATAGATAGATAGATAGATAGATAGATAGATAGATAGATAGATAGATAGATAGATAGAAAGAGAGAGAGATAGAGAGATAGATAGAGAGATATATATATAGATAGAGAGAGAGATAGATAGATAGATAGATAGGAAGAGAGATAGATAGATAGAGAGATAGATAGGTAGATAGATAGAGAGATAGATAGAGAGATATAGATAGATAGATAGAGAGAGAGATAGATAGATAGATAGAAAGAGAGATAGAGAGATAGAGAGATAGATAGATAGAGAGATAGAAAGAGAGATAGAGAGAGAGAGAGATAGAGAGATAGAGAGATAGATAGATAGAGAGATAGAAAGAGAGATAGAGAGAGAGATAGATAGATAGATAGATAGATAGACATTTGCACCATAACTGGATGCAAAAAAGGCCTAAATTGTTGCAGAAAACTTCCCCATGAATGCAGAAAAGGAAGTGTTTAATATGCTTAAAATTTCAATTATGCCCAAAAGTGGAGATCTCAACGTCTCCATGTTGAACCCAAAGTTTCACCCTTGCGTAAAACAAGACAGAAATGTGCTTCTTTCACTTCAATAATGTAGTAGAAATGAGTATAAAGAAGATATCTGCACCAGATTCAATGGTAATAGCCCTTGATTATAGAACATTTAAAACATTTATTGATTCTGCGTTTGCATATTTCCTTTCCTGTTTTGAGGGAAGCTTTGTTCATGGGATTTTTGGAAACCTGGTCAACATAAACTCCAATAACCAACCACTCGAGCATGGAGTTTATTAAAGTGACACATGAGAACAAAACAAATGGCAAGTGGGCGTAATCGATCCGGTAACGGGGCAGATCTGTTCTCCATGAAGTATTCACTCAGCTCAGCACCCGTGACAGCTGATGTCAACGCACTAAGTTTAGTCTGTGGCTCTTGATGGATGCATCAGAACATTATTTGTGTTCAGGGGTCAAAAATATACGAAATTTCCTCACTGGTGCTACAAGGACACACGTGTTTGACTGCATGTTTGCATGCAGTTTTAAATATGCCCAACTGTCCTACTCAATTAAAAAGACTGCTGCAGTTGCCCACTTTGCGACAAGTAGCATACACAATGCTAACGAGAGACTTCTGTAACGTCAACACAGTAAAAATGGACCTACTTAACCAAGTTGGTTCACTGCTAGCTTAGCTACAAGTTAGCATCAAACACAACAAAGGCTGACGTGTTCAATCATCTCAGCACCCGTGACAGCTGATGTCAACGCTCTAAGTTTAGTCTGTGGCTCTTGTTGGATGCATCAGAACATTATTCGTGTTCAGGGGTCAAAAATTTACGAATTTCCCCCACTGGTGCTACAAGGACACACGTGTTTTAATTTGACTGCATGTTTGCACGCAGTTTTAAAGATGCACAACTGTCCTTCTCAATGAAACAGACTGTTTGTCATTCAAACACGCCATCTGCAAAGTTGTCCATTTGTATATGAAGTCATCAATGGGAACTACAAAGAGCTAATTACTGAACTCCATGTCACTCTCCGATGTATGCAGGGTGCAGATTTGAGTTATCCATGCATCACTTTGCGACAAGTATAGCGTACAAGATGCTAAAGAGAGACTTCTGTAATGTCAACACAGTAAAAATGGACCTTAGCTACAAGCTAGCAGTCAGACACAACAAAGGCTGTCAGTTGAATAGCATATTATGCTAACGTTAGCAGTCAAACAATCATAGAGAGCTACAACATTTTTGAAAAGACTGCTAGCTTAGCTACATGCTAGTAGTCAGACACAACAAAGTGTCAACCAGTTGAATGGTGTTTTGTGCTAACGTTAGCAACCAAACAACCATAGATAGCTACAAGCTTTCTGAAATGATTTCCATCTTCTGTTATTGTTTGTATTGAGAAAAGTTAATTATTTCATGGATTTCACAAATTTCAGTATGAGAGTTATGCCGTAAACGGTTTAAATCTGAGCATGCACGACTCATTCTGCACTCTCCTCCCATTGGGTGATGACACTCCTGTGACTCATCCTGAGGTCTGATTTAGAGTGCGGATCGGGCCGGATTTTTCTGTCCGAACCCGACCCGCGTCCGACACAGTTAAAATCGCATTTGTTTCTCATACTAATGACACATGTACGTTTGTTTGTGTGGAAAGCCCGCTTTTATTAACATCATATGTGGGGGGTTATGTCAGTAAATCTGAGTAAAATAAATACCTTGCTTAACCTGTATAAGCCGCCCCAATAAGAGATGTTCACTCACACATCAACTGTACATGTTTAGTTTAATGCCTTGCTGCCGCTGCTGAGAGTGTAATATAATAGGTTTACTTGATATATAGCACCTTTTACAGACAAAGGAGCAAAGTGCTTCACATGATAAAAATTTGTAAAATACAGTAAGACCCAAACAGTAAATAAGCAAGCAAAAAAGAAAAAACAAACCAATAGAAATAAAAACCCAAAAGTTATAAACAGGAAAAAAGAATGAGTTTACACAAAAAAATGAACCTGAGGATCCTTTCTAAAAATCTGTTCGAACCCGGCCCGGCCCGTCGGGTCCCGTCGGGCTCGGGTCGGGTATCCATCCTCTAGTCTGATTACAAGGTTTCAACCTAAAGAGGACAGTGACAGTGACACATATAGCCAGGGACACGTGTAGACAACAATGAGACACTCAGACAGTTCATTGATACTGACACACTTAAAGTCCTCCCGCCACCCCCCACTCAAAAATTAGTTTTTCTTCTGTCTATTTCCCCCAGAATGCCTGATCTTGACCATGCTGTGTATATGGGAGGCGTTGTCACATTCCTCTCCTGAAGGAGGAGATGTCGGTGCTCTTCCCTGACACCTGAGATACAAAAGCACCCCGAGCACCGAACCTACGTCACTAATCCGTTAACCAATCGCTGTAGGCGCGAGAGAAACCCGAAGCCTCCAGCGGAGAGCGGACTCCAATCCAGTCGGTGATAATAAGACCATGTCTGTCAACCTGTCACAACACAGGATCTTTTGGGTCAAGGATCGGCTCAGACCAGCCTCGAATCCGAGACACCGACGCCATTGTGAAGAGGATCCAACCCAAAATGGGCCCAATTGTTTATTTTCTTTTTATTTATTCATTAATTAATTCGGGAAAATGCACATTGATTAACAAGTACAGCAGTACATGTAAATGTCCCAGACTGGGAGTGGTAGTAGCTCAGTCGGGGTTGGGAACCAGAGGGTCGCAGGTTCAAGTCCCCATACAGACCAGACCAAAGTCTACCAGTCCACCACCATACAGTGGTCCAGTATGGTGGTGGACTGGTAGCTGGAGAGATGCCAGTTCACCTCTCCAGCTACCATAAATTCCAAAAACATCTTTTGAACTAAAGTTGATAAGTTAGTGTTAACGTAGTGTTGAAAATGTCAAAAAAAGGGACAAAAATGTAAATTTTTACAGGAAGACAACACAAGAATTAACTCTTTTCTAAATGAACAGAAGAGTCTGTAAAGATTCTTTAAAAAGGGGCACAAATGGAAACTAAGACGTTTTTTTGTATAGCCTTGAGGACCTGGTGAAGAGAATAAGACTTGGAGCCTGATTTGTAGTCTTGGTTCTGAGGATTTGTCCCAGTACAAGACAGGAGCCCTGCATACAAACATGAGAAGACTAAGCTAATTTTAGGAGCACATGTTACAGCAGCGAGGCCTTGAGGTCGGACGTATGGGCGTCCCATGTCCTTCTGGAATCTGCAGCCTTAAATTCAGTCGCCTCTGTTAGTCCTGAGACGGCAGACCCTCCCCCTCCCTCCCTCACTCTTCCAGAGTCCGTGTCCCTAGGAGGTGATTTGTAAATCGGGCGTCCCGAGCACCGCCCTGTGTAAAAGATCTCTGCCGATCGCTGTAACCCTGGCAGAGACATGTGGGACACCCAGCCAGGCAGATATAGCAGCAGCTGGAGACACTGAGTGTTCCCCTCCTCGGTCAAACAGCCGCCGCTCCGTCAGGTGCACCCACCGTACAGCCAGCATGGAGATCTCACTTGCAAATCATGGTGGCAGCGCGTCGCCCAACATAGAGCGCGCCCACCAGGCATTCAGGGACCGCTGGAAAGAGACAGACGAGTCCATGTGTCGCCACAGCATGTCCTTCCACCTGCAGCACGCGCTGAGGAGCGAGTTCTTCGCCAGCTACCTGTACCTGATTGAGTTGATGCCCGTGGGTAAGAAGAAGACCCAGAACTAAAACCAGCTTCGCAAGATTTACAGCCTTTTCTTGACCCTTGACCCCATTTGGGATTGGGAAAAGCTCAAGAAGCATGCTGAAGGTTTGGCATGTTTTTTTGTGTGCATGTTTCAGTGTATGCGATCTTTTTCACACTATTTACTTCCTACAGGTTCAATAGTTCATTATTTTTCATATTCATGCAAAAATAACTTATGGGACTTTAACAGTTGACTCAACACTGATAATTTATGGTAAATGCCTTTTTATGTCTTTTTATAGCCAAAGGTTCTTATCTTTATTATTATTATTAATATTATTATTACTAGGTGCATTACTGTTATTATTGTTGTCTTTATATTGTCTTCTATGCTATATTCTTGCTAAAACTGATGCTGGAAATTTTAATTTCCTTGCGGGAGTCAGCCCAAAAGGATTAATAAAGAGAAGTCTACGTCTTAAGGCGCAGTAACTAACTTGGAGCTAAGCTAGCATTTCAAAAACGTAGCTATCTAAGGTTGTTTGATGCTAACGTTAGCTCAGAACACCATTCAACTGACAGCCTTTGTTGTGTTTGATGCTAACTTGTAGCTAAGCTAGCAGTGAACCAACTTGGTTAAGTAGGTCCATATTTACTGTGTTGACATTACAGAAGTCTCTCGTTAGCATCTTGTATGCTACTTGTCGCAAAGTGGGCAACTGCAGCAGTCTTTTTAATTGAGTAGGACAGTTGGGCATCTTTAAAACTGCATGCAAACATGCAGTCAAACACGTGTGTTGCAAAGTGACACATGATTTGTTCTTCCTGCGAGATGCAACAGAAAAGCACATTCAGAAATACAGTTTTTTGTAAAGCATGTTGGTCAGTGGACAAGCCTGAGCTCTCGATCAGGACAGGAGTCTCCAGAAGGTGTCAGCCGATCGTGTGGAGGGTGTGCAGTTGTCCTTATGAGAGCAGGGGCTGTAGAAACAAGAGATCCTGACCTGTTGACCTGTTTGTTTACAATGTGCCTCTCATTCCCCCATCCCCATCCACCCATGGTGAAGCCCTGCAAAGCACTGTAGGACGCGCTGTAGGACACGCTGTAGGACGCGCTGTAGGACACGCTGTAGGACACGCTGTAGGACACGCTGTAGGACGCGCTGTAGGACGCGCTGTAGGACACGCTGTAGGACGCGCTGTAGGACACGCTGTAGGACGCGCTGTAGGACGCGCTGTAGGACGCGCTGTAGGACACGCTGTAGGACGCGCTGTAGGACGCGCTGTAGGACGTGCTTCATTTAGAGAGGACAGTGGCGGCTGCAAGAGAGAAAGAAACAGACTCAAATCAAGGGCATAAAACCTCTGGTGGACTTTACTTACCTTACCTACTTTATTGGTCTAAGCCAATCATGTGCAGGCTGCATGATGATAGCACAGGATGCAGAAACAGGAGATCCTGATCTGCTGTTCATTCTCGTATTCTTCCCACTAACTCGATACAAAGACCATTAATGGCATGGCATGGCATGGCATGGCATGGCATGGCATGGCAAGCATGAGATCTCTAAATCATGTCAGTCAGGGCGACACATGACGGCCAGAGGAGCTGCGGTCGCCGGGTTATTTACGAACAGCAGTGACAGCTTTAGATGGACTCAACGAAATGTTTGTTTTGTATTTCTATTTTTGAAACGTCTTAATAGAGTAATTGTCAAGGGAAAGGAGCAAAAAAATTAATACGCTGTACAGAACATTTCCTTTCAGAGTGAAGAGAGCTTTACTGTCCCTCAAGGGTGAAGTGGATCTAAAACAACATAGCAAGTTAACATATATATAGATATAAATAGAGAGAGACAGAGAGTTTACAGAATCGCTATCGGGCTATGACTATTTTTACAGTGTTTTGCTTGCAGTGCACATCAGATTGCTCTTCGGATCTTGTGATATTAAACCAGATGTCTCGTGTTGCATCGTAGGTCAGAGGTGTAAGAACTTGTAATGAGCTGGTCCACTTTGAAGGTGTGAGATAGAAGAACATGGTGGCACTGGACGCCCACTTTCTTGGCACTCGTGTATGTCATCATGTTGTCTCGCCCCCCTCTTCGGTCTCAGTGTTTCTATAATTACCCTCCTTGATCCTTCCTTGAGGGTCGTGCTATTTGTAACTTGCAGCTTTAGACGCTCCGATCGGACCTGTTGCAAGGACAAAAAAAAAAAAACATCTCGTAATGAAGTGGGTCCAAGCTTGCCAGGAGAGTCACTTGAATTGTGCGTCCCTACACCTTGTTTTTAGCGCGTCCTTCAGGTGAATGGTTCAGTCCCGTTCTCGGCTCTCGGCCTTGTCCTGATGTTTGAAGCATGGAGTAATGAGTCCGGCTGGAAATAAACCCCCCAGTCTTCTCAATGTCTCACTGGGGTGTCATGAATTCTGCCACTGGAGATGCTTGACAAGTGGATGGACGCTCCCCAGT
>NC_048415.1:687283-688471 GCF_013103735.1 Etheostoma cragini
CCCCCCCCCCCAGTCTCCATGCCCTCCACGCCAGGAACGTGTCATCTAAGCCTTGGGAAATGTTGTGTTCATTCTGCAGGATTTATTTCAGCAAGCATGAAGGGGAGGGGATAGTTTAAGAAGCCAGTTGTTAAGTTTCTTAATGTCCCAGTATGTCACTGACATCCTGATATAATAGAGCAGTGTTGTAGTACAACACGTAATTAAACACTTACAAAACAACCAACAACAAAATGGTTCCATCAAAGCTCCCGGTTTCACAGAAGTATTAACTTGCTGGTTATTTGTCACCTGAATAACGTGTGGCTGCAGAGATGAATCAACCAGCATGGTAACAGCTGAGCAGAGGCAGCTCCTTATTTATAGTCTTGTGGTAATCAAATTATCCTTCTGCCTCTCCTTCGAGATCGGGAACAGTGTTCCGTCTCCATGGACGTTAGTTTGGCGTGAAATGTGCCGGGGACCGAGATGGATCCGGTTTGTTTCCAGAAGTTCTTGCTACAATGATTTGTTTCTCTTTTGTGAAGGTCATTTTTTGAAAGACAATGTCATGTATCTTACTAATGTAAATGAGTAATAAAAAATGTGCTCAACGACCCTGAAAAAGGGCACAAGTTCCACGCTGGATAGAAAATCACCTGTAGAGGCCAGATAGACCCGGAAGAAACCTCCGTAACCGCTAACTCGTTAGCTTTTAGCTGCAACAATCGGTGAGTTTCTATATTTTATGGTTATTAAATGATTAAACTCTGAATCAGAGGTGCTGTTTTTGCTTGAGGGCGAGTTTCTCGGTTTCAGAGGGTTAATGCACCTGAACAATGATCAATGATTACCACATTTCTCTCTCAAATTACTCCTCACAACCACTGAAAACTGTCCAAAAACTCAACCAAAAGTCCAGTTATAATGGGCGTTATTAAAGGTGCTCTAAGCAATGTCACGCGTGTTTTAGGCTAGAACATTTGTTGTCACATACATCAAACATCTCTAGCTGCCTGTCCCCCGAACACACTGTAAAAAACATCTCACTATCTGCTAGCTTCCTGTCCCCTGAACACACTGTAAAAACATCTCCTCACTATCTGCTAGCTGCCTGTCCCCAGAACACAATGTAAAAAAACATCTCCTTACTATCTGCTAGCTGCCTGTCCCCAGAACACACTGTAAAAAACATCTCACTATCTGCTA
>NC_048415.1:688571-692495 GCF_013103735.1 Etheostoma cragini
GTCCCCTGAACACACTGTAAAAAACATCTCATTATCTGCTAGCTGCCTGTCCCCAGAACACACTGTAAAAAACATCTCACCATCTGCTAGCTGCCTGTCCCCAAAACACACTGTAAAAACATCTCAGTATCTGCTAGCTGCCTGTCCCCAAAACACACTGTAAAAAACATCTAGCTGCCTGTCCCCTGAACACACTGTAAAAAACATCTCACTATCTGCTAGCTGCCTGTCGCCTGAACACACTGTAAAAAACATCTCACTATCTGCTAGCTGCCTGTCCCCTGAACACACTGTAAAAAAACATCTCATTATCTGCTAGCTGCCTGTCCCCAGAACACACTGTAAAAAACATCTCAGTATCTGCTAGCTGCCTGTCCCCTGAACACACTGTAAAAAAAAACTCACTATCTGCTAGCTGCCTGTCCCCTGAACACACTGTAAAAAAAAACTCACTATCTGCTAGCTGCCTGTCCCCTGAACACATTGCTATTAATTAAAGGCCTGACAATGTACGTATGTATGTAATGATGTGCGCTGCTTTGTCCCTGACAAATAAATTGAGAATAAATGAATTAAGGGATTACTAGTCCCTACATTTAATGGGTTCAGTTCCCCGTTGTTTAGGGCTGTCTGACAGCAAGGTAAAGCCGTGAAAATATTCTAGTGTACACTTAAACTGAGATAGATGTTTTTATTTGTCTAGATGTTTGTGTTGGTACTCCTTCCTGCTTCTCCACATTAGGGCGTAGATGGTCTGCAGATGGTTTTGTGGTTTTTCATCCCGCTATCTCTGTTGTCTTTCTGTGTTTCAAACAGTGAAGCTGTTTCCCGTCACCTGTGAGTACATCCAAGGAGAGAAACAGTTCTACTACAGAGCTCAGCAGTTCTACGAGGACGTCCCCGCCTCGGAGGAAGGCATGCTGGGAGATTTTATGGAGATAGGCAACGTCGATCTGGAGGGTTCCCGGCAGTTTCTGAAGAGGTTTGTGGTGAGTCGGAGAAACCAGCTCACGTTCACGTTGACAGACTGATCCAGCAACATTTGAGACTTGTGTCTCGATTTACACTGTTGCAGCTATCTCTGAGGAGACATGTCCCAATCTATCCTGGGGGAGGGATCCATCTTCCTGACTGCATGTAAAGAATGTCTACCTTGGTTCATGTTGTAGGACACTTTGGGTCAGTTTCTAATAGTAGCTCAGACTTGATGTCAGCCTCATAAACACCTGCACAGAACAGTCCGGGCCAACAGCTGTTAATCACTTTGTACTATGGCCAGTATGGGATGCATTTAAAGGACTGGTTTGACATTTTGGGAAAAATCAGCTCATCAGCTTTTGATAACACTGTCATGTTGGTGCTCTAAGTGAGCCAAGATAAAGATCCCGTGGCATGAAAATGTCACTTTAGGAGTTTTTTAACACTAGTATAAGAATTTTATTCTGTCCTGGACTCGACCTTTTTGGACACAGTCTTGTCTTGGACTCGACTAATCCTGGTCTTGGACTTGTCTTGGACTCGACTAGTCCTGGTCTTGGACTTGTCTTGGACTCGACTAGTCCTGTTCTTGGACTTGTCTTGGACTCGACTAGTCCTGTCCTTGGACTTGTCTTGGACTCGACTAGTCCTGTTCTTGGACTTGTCTTGGACTCAAACCTCTTTGGACTCGGTCTTGTTTTGGACTCGACTAATCCTGGTCTTGGACTCGACTAGTCCTGGTCTTGGACTTGTCTTGGACTCGACTAGTCCTGTTCTTGGACTTGTCTTGGACTCGACTAGTCCTGGTCTTGGACTTGTCTTGGACTCGACTAGTCCTGGTCGTTGACTTGTCTTGGACTCGACTAGTCCTGTTCTTTGACTTGTCTTGGACTCAACTAAGGTGGTCTTGACTACAGCCCTGTCAGATGGGACTAGAAGGTTTTATTTAGATGTTGGGAAGGCCTCGGTGCTAATTCCGATGAATGTGTTTGGCCCAGAGACTGTGTTTATATTTAGGGGACCAGTTTTACAGAAGCTCTAATTATAAACTGCTAAGATTGGACGCTGTAGGAAGCTAAGTGGCTTCTTCTCTACTCGTGTAAACGTAAACACAACAAACCCTGACCTTACACAGCACACACGTACTGGTTAGAGGGGCCCTGGACCCTGGACCCTGGACCCTGGGCCCTGGACCCTGGACCCTGGACCCTGGACCCTGGACCCTGGAGCCTGGACCCTGGATTCCCATGTTTTCTTCACCATCTTTGGAAATTATCTGTGCTGTTGTTGTCAACAGGCTCCGATTATTATTCTAGGTGTCTTACTAAAAATGTAGAATACAAAAAAATAAAATGAAAAATGTAAAATACAAACATGTAAAAATATAAAATATAGAAATGTAGAAATGTAGAAATGTAGAAATGTAGAAATGTAAAATAAAAAATAAAAAATAAAAAATAAAAAATAAAAAATAAAAAATAAAAAATATGGAAATATCAAAATATCAAATATCAAATGTAAACTGTAAAAATATAAAATATAAAAATATTAAACATAAAATGTAGATCAAGGTCAAGGTCAAATTTTATTTAAATAGCATATTTACAGTCACTACTGCCCCAAATATAGATAACAACACCGTTAATCATAAACAAGCATAATAAATAGCTGGGAAAACTCTTCTAAAACAGACTATGCCGAAAACAATATAAACAGACAACAGATAAAAACGTTACTCAAAACAATAACAATAAAATGTCACAGCTCAGCTGATGTTAAAGGGAAGAGCAAAAAGCCCCTGAAAGATGACTCCTCCTCGCTGGCTGCCATCAGCTCCTGTTTCACCCTGACGTCTCCGTTAACCCTTCAACTTTTGTGTTTTCGTGGGTTGAAATTTGACAGTTTGTTGTCCTTTTTCTACACTTTTCTCATCGTTTTTGTCAATTTTATTCCTAGTTATTTGTCACTTTTTTGATGTTTTTTTACTAACTTTTTAGTCAATTTTTTAACAATTTCCTAGTCGCTTGTTCCAATGTTTTTGTTGTTTTTTTGGCACTTTTTCAAATTCTTTGGTTACTTTTTCAGTACTTAAAAAAAAAAAAAAAAGAATGTTTTTGTTGATTTTTTTTCCAACATTTGTCACTTTTTTCAACATTCTCTTCTTATATAGAAAGTTTTGGCAAACCGGTCAAATTTAACCCGAGGACAACACAAAGGGTTAAAAACACGTCGAGGAAGGAAAAGATTTAGGACACATCCATATTACTCTGAGCTACATAGGTGCGGGGCAATATGGCAATAATTCACCGAAACCAGGAAGCGAGCCCAGAGTTCCTCAGGGCCCCATCTTTCATGCAATCACACACTGGGGGCCCCCGATGCGCAGGGGTTGCAGGGAGGTCAGAATACCAAAATGAAAAGGAAAGAAAAACCCAGCGTGATTCAAGTAAAGTGACTCTTGGTTCCCTCGTGGTAAAGTTCACCGCGTGGTTGCCCCGAGGAGCCGAGGTCAGGGAAACAAGGGGCCGGACATCTGGCGACGCCGAGAGGTCAATCGAGTCTAGATCGCTGACTCATGCATATGGTAATAACATGGTAATAACACGCTGCAGGGAAACAACATCTCAAATCCACACTTTGTTGTCTGTGAAACATAAATCCAGCTCTAAATGTGAGATATTTTACTGATTGTATCCTCTATGGATGCTATGCCTCCATGTTCCTCCTCGACACCCTCTGCCACAATTCTCCATGTCTCTCTCTGTCTGTCTGTCTCTCTGTCTGTCTGTCTCTCTGTCTGTCTCTCTGTCTGTCTGTCTCTCTGTCTGTCTGTCTCTCTGTCTGTCTCTCTGTCTCTCTGTCTCTCTGTCTGTCTCTCTCTCTGTCTGTCTCTCTGTCTCTCTGTCTGTCTCTCTGTCTGTCTCTCTGTCTGTCTCTCTCTCTGTC
>NC_048415.1:692595-697649 GCF_013103735.1 Etheostoma cragini
CTGTCTCTCTGTCTGTCTCTCTGTCTGTCTCTCTGTCTCTCTGTCTGTCTGTCTCTCTGTCTGTCTCTCTGTCTCTCTCTCTGGCTTTCCATATCACGCTAGAATAGCACATTACCACAAAGAGATGAGATACATGTGGCAGGGCTCCTTTAACATTTTCAATGCAGGAGTTTAACTTGTAACAGAGTATTTTCACTGTGTCTTCTTAGTGAAGACCAAAGTAAATAAAGTAACCCCCCCCACCCCAATACTTCCACAGGGTCCTGGTAAGGCGGGCACCCACTGCGCCCTGGACTGTGGCTCCGGGATCGGCCGCGTGTCCAAAGGCGTCCTCCTTCCTGTGTTTGAGAAGATGGAGTTGGCCGACATGATGGAGCACTTCCTGCTGCACGCACACGAGGAGTACCTCGGCGACGACGCCGACCGCATCGAGACGTATTACTGCTACAACCTGCAGGAGTTCACGCCCCCCAAACACAAGTACGACGTCGTCTGGATGCAGTGGGTGGCGTGTAAGTATGAGAAGGATCTCAGGTCATAGTCCTGCTCATTGGACCTTTGAACGGGCTTTGAACATAGCTCCAAGGGATGCTAAGCTGCTTCTTCTTCCGGTGACACTAGCGTTGATTGCCAATTTACTGACGGGAGGGAAAAATCTGAGACAGAATATTTATGGTATTTGGGTCAAATTGATCCATTTCAAATTTTAACAAGAAGAAGAAGTTACATTTTTTCTAGCTGAAAATCAACGGCCTTACCTTAGTTTCTGTGATAAACATGTATTCCTGACTCGGGATTAGGGACCCGAGGGATGCGAGGGGGTCCCGTAAGGGAAGATGATACAAGGTGGCATAGGGGGCGGGGGGTTTAAATCCCAATTCAAACACGCAAAGGGGCCCAAGGGCTCACCCCACATCCCCCGGGCAGCAAAGCACAGAAGCCTCTGTAGAAACAGGAATCAGAGGGTAGCAACAATCGACGGATATCATTGTATGGTTGGTAGGACTTGCTGCTGCAGAGACAGGTATCCCAGTTGCGATTGTTTTTTCTTCAATCCTCGTTCCTTATCTGTCTTACTCTTCAGGCCACCTAACCGACAAGGACCTGATGAACTTCCTGATGCGCTGTAAGAAGAGTCTGCGTCCCAACGGCGTGATCATCATGAAGGACAACATGGCGCGGCAGGGCTGCAAGCTGGACCCCATCGACAGCAGCATCAGCCGCCACCTGGACATCATGAAGTGCATCATCGCCAAGGCGGGCCTGGAGGTCCTGGCGGTGGAGAAGCAGGAAGGCTTCCCAGAGGTCATCATGCCCGTCTGGATGATTGCCATGAAATAGAAGTGACATCCACCGTCCTAAAATACAAGATGGTTGCTGCTCTATTTGGAGGAAAAATCCAACCTTAAAGCGGAATCCACGTGTAATCCGTCTTCTGTTTAAGTCTAGATTTGTGATCAAGTCTCGGAAAACTGCAACAACACTGCAAGTTCCCAATGTCATCAGGAGATAAATCCTTAAAACGGCCATGTGGACGACGTGACGGCACCCGGGGAGCTTTTATCCTTGTTTTCTTCTCAGCACAGAAATGAGTTAAAGCGTTACCTTCTACAGAAGCACTCTGCACGTCCACAGAGCTGGACTGTAATTTATTGCCAGTGTAACTCTGGGCGAAGCTTGTTCCTCAACCAAAGGGTCTCTGGAATAGCACAGGGATTCAGATGGTTTCTCCTCGGAGTGAGAAATCCAACATGTTGCTGCACAAGTCCAACAAATCACCAGCCATAGAAAGTCCCTCTCCTCCCGGTGGACCACCATGGGACAAATAATGTTTATCAGTTTAAAAGAGAACTTAGCAAGTGAAGAAAGTCTCGGTTTGTCCTAAAACTGTTGAAGTATTAGACTGACTGCTCACCCCGAAGTCTCTAAGTGAAGCTGAAGCTCAGACGTCTGTGTGTTACTACTCTACTTTGTTGTTTGCAACATGTGTTGGGAAACAGAAGCTAAGCTAGCTAGCATGCGAGCCAGGCGGCGTATGTTGTGCCAGATGAGCGATGTAGTCGACTGAGCGGTTTCAAACCAAACTGAGTGCTACCACGACAAACTGAGACTTTCTTCACTTACGAAATGAGCAAATGGGATGCAAAAAAAGCTTAAGTCCCCCCCCCGTTCATAATCTTTCCGACATAAGATCCCAAGAGGAGTGACTTTGCCTCTCTAGTCATGATAGATTTCTTTTGAAAAACCTATTGTTTTATATATATGTGATCTGTACCTGGATACTTTATGTGGACATCTGATCACAGGCCTTTGCTTTTACACTTGGTATCAATACATAAAGTTCTTGTCATCTTGATTCTGCTCACGCTGTGATCCGATCTAATGATGCAAGTTAGGCCGAGCAGCTTAACTGCAGTCAACAAATGTTAAAAAATCATCTCAGGTTGAAGGTAGGAAGGCAGGACCTGGAGGCTGATTGTCTGTAGCCTCGCTAACGTGACTTGAGGCCGGTTTCAGGCCTCAGATTGAAGAGCAACACATAGTCCTACATAGTACCTAACGAGGATGCTTCATCAGACGGTAACATCACAACATTTAGGGTAAACGCTCATTTTACGCACCAAATTTCTTTTTTCCAGCTGTTAAAGATTTCTACTACCGTGCAGCTGGATTTTTGTAATTAGAGTAATGTGTTTGTGTGTTTTAAACGTGTTTTTTGCCTCTTAACATGTTTAAAGTGTCATTAAAAGTGCCCCCCCCCCCCCATGTGAAGTGATTCCTTCTGAATGAACACAGTGGATCTGACTGCTGGAGATGTTAAAGAAATGCATGAAAGTTGCAGGTGGAGGGTGAAGGGTCATTTATGTTGCAGGAGAAATAACGTTTTTATCTAAGTAGGTTTTATACTGTTGCTTGTAATATTGCACATTATTATAGACATGTACTTTTTATATTTCTTTCTTTCTCTTTTTGTAGTGCTTACCTTTAGACAACAAGTTGCTTTACTTGCTTAAATTCCACTTTCCACCACAGCGTCAAGACTGCATGTGTGCTGAAATTCAGAATTACCTGCAGTGTTTTGCAAAAAATAAAATCTCATAAAAGCATATGGATGTGGTTTGAACACTTTTGAATGTGTTATTTTTTCATGTATAATGTTCTTCCTCTCATGCTCCGAAACCATCTCAAACATGATTGGAGATTGGTTATTATAACTAAGGCTGGAACATAAATGCTGACCAATTTTCCCAAAATATTGAGTGCAGCAGGGGTCGTCCACACCCCCAACCGTCACCCCGAGCGGGCTGAGAACACACCAGATAATTGAGATCCTCTCTGATGGTTATGGTAATTCTCCTCGGTATTATTACTGTTATTATTTTCTTCAGACTAACAGTAGAAGCAGCACATTGTTTTGGGGTTTAATGACTTTCAGCTGGGCCCCTGAAGGCAGCACGGATGGGGGGGGGGGGGGGGGGGGGGGGGGGGGGGGGGGGGGGGCTGATTATTTCCTGGTTTTGACAGACAGTGCCGGCTTTCATATCTGCCCTGGCTTCATTTCAGGCCTGTCACATGTCGTCTGCATAAAACACATCCAGGAGTCGCCTCGGATATTCGGCGATTGCGTGCGTGAGGGCTCGGCGTTCGGGCAGCGCCGCCGCGTTCTTCCTCCCTGAGCTTTTCTTTCATGAAAGGATAGTTTGTCAGAGAGTCGACCGGCACTGAGAAAAGCACAAAAATCCTTAAAGTGTCGAAGGCGCGATGGCGTGACACGATCTCCGCGGCGTGTTTCTCTCGTCAGAATGACTCTTTTGAGACGTGAATGGACCCCAAGACATTTTCCACATCCCGTATGAATTAAAGATCAAAATGGCCCCAAAGTTAAACTTGTAGTTTTTTTCTTCTCCTCCTCCTCCTCTCTCCCGCAGCAAATAGCAGCCAAATGTGCTGTCACCTTTTCAGGAGTGGTTAGCGTCGCTGACAGTCAAAGCTATCGTTTCTAATACTGTTCAATGTGCTCCGCAGCCGCTCGGCAGCAGTTTGAATACATTAGCCCGAGTTACACTAATTTGTCCCGTCACGTCCGCGGAGCAGAGCTCTGGCCCGGGTCCAGACGGAGTATCTGTCAGACAGCTCGCGGAGACAGCAGGAAGACAGAGACCACAGAGGGACGCAGCGATGTGGGATCGCCTCAACATGCAAAACCCCCGATAGGACCAGTTCAACTCAAAGCCACAGCTCTAACTGCAGGAACATCAGGGACTGACCGCTGGTTTTTGAAGGCCGATATACATATGCAATTATTAGCAGTTAACCGGCGTGTTGTCCTTCTGTCAACTGTGCAAACTTTTGTTTTTTTGGACCCAAATTTCAATTCTGTTTCTTTTTTAAAGAAAAATTAGGTTTTTTAAGGCCCAAAGCGATTAGTAGTAGTTAACCCTCGTGTTGTCCTTCTGTCGACCATGCAAAATTAATTTTTTCTGGGCCAAAATTTTAAATTCAATTACTTTTTATCGTTTTCGGTCCGGTTCAGACCAAAGATTCGCGCCGAGACGAAACCTGACCGCGAGGCATTACTGTAAAAAAAGATTATAAAAAATAAAATCACAATAAAGCCACTATAGTACTGTAAATAGTAAAGTCAACTACTGGGTTTTTACGTTTTTAATTTTACGTTATGTTTAATTGTGTTGCATTTTACAACGCATACATAAAAAACTGTAAATGGAAATATGGTACATTCACTGTTAAAAGAATTCACAGTAACTTGCTGCCAATTGTTACAGTAAGTTACTGTAAATGTCACGTTAATTTTTTACAGTGTGGCCTTTCCTGTTGAGACAGGCAGCCAGCAGATAGTGAGATGTTTTTTTACAGTGTGACTCATTTTTTACAGTGTGTCCTTTCCCGTTGTGCCACCCTCTGAGCAAAGTACCCAAATTGTCCAGTACTGTCCACTCTTATTGGGGGGTGTGATGAACCCTGCAGCCTGTAGGGGCTGCTGACACAGCCTCTTTAGTCTTAAAGATGCACGGATAACTCCCCCCCCCCCC
>NC_048415.1:697749-699048 GCF_013103735.1 Etheostoma cragini
ATTCACACTCCGATGCGCAGCACCGGGGGCAACTCGGGGTTCAGTGTCTTGCCCAAGGACACTTCGGCAATGACTGCAAGGGCGGGGATCGAACCGTCAACCTTCCGATTGGCAGCCAACGGCTCTACCACTGAGCCACAGTTACAAGTGTGCCAATTCAAAACACTGCCATTTAAAATGACACTACATGTCAGTAGTACGGGACAACGTGAGCCAACATTTCTCGTGCGCTACCTCCCACCAAACACACCATGTCGGAACCTCAAAGAAGAGTTCTTTTGGGCATGGCGGTGGAAGGTATACGACCCGCGGCCCTTTGTGCGCGTGCCTCTTGTGCAGGCGATGGAAGAGGCATGTGATGACATTGATGTGGGGGGTCAGGGATGGATAAGGCACTCAAGGTGCTCCCCCCTCGATGTCTGGGGGGGGGGGGGGACATATTGTCTGTGATGCCGAGATGTTGTGGCCGGACCCGGCTGTGCGGCAAGATGCTGCCTAATTATTTTTATGATATATTTTGTCTGAAATTTTCTTTTTCGGTTTACTGTTTTTTGTAAGGATATTTTTGTTCAGTCCCATGTAAATATATCTGCAATTTGTTGCACTGACTTGTTTACTGTAGTGAAACAATAAAATAATGTTTCAACAGTGTGTGTGTGTCTGCAAATATTTCTGTGCATGTGAACAATCTGATACATATTTTAGTATTATGGCAAGGCATAGTAAAGACGGGGGTGCTTTTCATTATGCCTAACAGTGTGTCGTTGGTTAGGCAAAAATCTGGTAATGTGAATGAAGTGTGTGGCATTTAATGCAAAAGTTTGATTTTGATATTGCTATGTGTATTTTCAGTTGCAGTGCTTCATTTTGCAGGATATATGAGGTGTTTTGCAGTTTGGGTGTGTGGTTTTGTGAATTGTGTCATGTATTTTGATAAAACCAGACTAGTTTGCAAAATTGTGTGTTAGCAATAGGAAAAAACTGTAAATACACACTTTTTTTTTTTTCAATTTGGCTAAAACGACCCAAATATCCCCCCGGTTGTAAAGAAAGAAAGAAAGACAGAAAGAATGAAAGACAGACAGACATGGTGATCATTGAGCAACATGTGTGTGTGAGTGTGAGAGTGAAATCATCTGCAGCAGCACATGTGCTCGCCTCCGCATCACATACGTGGGATAGCGTGCCGGGTGCAGACCTCCTCCGCACGCCGCCTCCACCGCGCAGCTCGCCGCCGCTTCTCATGGAAGATGAAACGCGCGGCTCGCTGCCCCGGAGGGGGGGGGGGGGGGGGGGGGG
>NC_048415.1:699148-702695 GCF_013103735.1 Etheostoma cragini
ATTCAGCATCGTATCGCTATGTTTTCTGTGGCAATGTTGCATCGAGACACAGACGCCAAGTATCGGTCCGTGTGTTGGTCATTTTGTCTGCTCGACAATCCCATTTTGCAGCAAAAGTGAGATGAACAAACAGAGAATTTCACTTTATTAGATGCAACCGATGTTGACAAAGTTTCCCTTTAAAATTGGGAAAAGAATTGGAAAAGGGGAAACAATCGGCTCCACAGAATGCAACTAAACGCTAACGGTGCCTGCGGCTGAAACATTAGAGCACGTCACAGGATTACTTGTAGCAGCCTTTGTCCACCAGAGAGGACAAGTTAGCTATTGGTAAGTTAACGTTAGCGATGCGTTAGCAAACAAACAAAAAAAAAATTAAGTTATGGGTTCTCTGTATTGTTGGTAGGAGGCATCATGACGTAAAACAAGTCAATGGAGAGCGAAGAGGGGTTTCAATGGGGGGCGGAGGTGGGACTAAAAGTCTCTGTGTCCTTTTGGATGCCCCCCCAAAATGTTCTTAAGGTCTGCCCACTACCCCACTGTTCAGCGCTTGTGACTAGTTTCCCCGGTTTTTGGCTTCAGGATCCCTTTGGTCTTCCCAAAGGTCCCTTTTTTCTGCCCTAGTGGCCCTCTAATCATCCCTGGTGCCCCTCTTGTTGATGGCCCATTTGCTCTTTTGGTTGACCCTTGGAACCTTAAGTGTGCATAGGTCCTGGTCTGGAATGGGCCAAGTGCAATTGGCGACCCTCTGTTTGCCTCTAGGAGCCCTCTGGTTGGCTCAAGGGCCCCATGGGTTGGACCACGTCACCAACTGCCCCCCTAGTTGGCTTTAGTGCTCCTCTTAATCTCTCCCGGACCAACCATGTGACTAGGTACCACTTTCTGTGGCCTAAGTGCCCCGAAAGCCCTTCCATTCAACCCTAGTAGCCCTCTTTAATTACAGTCTAATTAGAAAACCCTTCACACACACACACACACACACACACACGCACACAGAGACAAGGTGATTGTCAGTCATGTCTGTTGCCAAGTTTGATTTGACGCAATAAGACGTGCAATGACAGCATTGAGGCTTGTTCTGCATACATAGAGTTTCAAGGAAAACGAAGACAGATGCTTCTCCCTCGCTGCTCTTACATGTCGAAACAAGGAGGGCAAACACACATTCCTGGTGGCTGCGCTGGCCGCGTTTAGCCTTGTCTGCGTGTGTTCTGCCCCGGCCCAAACAACAGACGATGCTGGATGTCTGGACTGGAAGCCGAGGCTCCTTGCCATCGTCAGCCGGTGCCGTGAGTAATGAGCTCTGTCAGACTCGTCTGACTGATGTTCTCCACCAACCTCCCTGAGAGCTGACGGCTGCATGCACAATGACGGCGTTCCTGACCGGCTCCTGTAGAGGAAGGTGATGAGATGATTGGCGTGGTACGCACACCGATTTCTCAGGTCCAGGGTGCGACCCGCTGGAGAACGGAGATTTGGGACTATGTGTCCTTTGGTAGAGATTACACTCTAAGAAGAAATTTCGTAAAAAACAGAAAAAGTACCGGCAGCTCATTACTTGGATTTTCTACTGTTATTAAAAAACAGAACGTTTTCTGTTATTTACTAGTGTTCCTATGGTAAAAAAACTGAACGTTTTCTGTTATTAACTAGTGTTCCTACGTTAAAAAAACAGAACATTTTCTGTTATTTAATAGTGTTTCTACGTTAAAAAAACAGAACATTTTCTGTTATGTAATAGTTTTCCTGCGGTAAAAAAACAGAAAATCTTCTGTTATTTAATGGTGTTCCTGCGGTGAAAAAATCCCCAAAATCTCAAACACAGCACACACTGTAATGCCGTTAAACACCAGCTCATGCAAGCTAGCTAACGTTAATATTAGCTAACGTGAATATTAGCTAACGTTAATATTAGCTAACGTTAATATTAGCTAACGTTTTATGAGATTACAACACAACGGAGTGAGCACTTCCCTAACTTCACTTCACTCAAACATTTCATCACTGTGCAATATTTATTTATTTGTTTATACTTATCTCCTTTC
This sequence comes from Etheostoma cragini, assembly GCF_013103735.1. Lineage (NCBI taxonomy): Eukaryota > Metazoa > Chordata > Actinopteri > Perciformes > Percidae > Etheostoma > Etheostoma cragini. Next base: position 701,194 of record NC_048415.1, read on the forward strand.
ACACAATGTGTATTCAAGCCATTTTTTTTTATTTTTTTTTAACAGTATGTTTATTGAAATTTTCTTTTACAAGACAATTCACAAAGATACATTAAGACTTAGTTCCCACCCCAATACAACCAAACACAACGCTCTCTTCACATTTAAAAAATAAATTACAAAGATAAGAAACCAAATATACAATGCTGTACTTTACACACGAAATTTACGTTTTCCAGCAAAACACAATAATGGAAAGTAAAATAAACAATCCAATCTATTAAAGAATAGCCCTACTTCATAGTTACACTTCTTGTAAAAAGTGATCAATATTATTGTTACATATATTAACAATAATACATAATACATATAATATTAATGTAGTGATATTCAAGCCATTTTATGAATGCATGCAGTTGCTCTCCGGACGTACCGACCCCCCTGTCTTTTGTTTTACATTTTTTAACTTTTGATATTTTACATTCTTATCTTATATTTTGTGTCAACACTGTAAAGTTATTGCTTCAATCTCATTGCACAGATACTGTGTGTAATGACAATAAAGGCTTTCTATTCTATTCTATTCTATTCTAACACTTTTACACCAGTAAAGATGTTTTGGGTTTTTTTCTCAACTTCTTCAACAACTTGCAACTGTCAGACCCGGTGGTGAAATCATTACGTGTGTCAATTGGACTTAAGTGGTTTGGAACTGCAATTTGGGGGAAACGGGGGAACACATTTTGAGTCTAGAAAGTGAGGTTTGTTTTTTGTCAAATGACTTGACAGGACAACGGCCGTGACTCCATTTACACAACGCGTTTTGGGAACTAAATCAAGTCTTTACACCAATGTGTTTTCATTTTATCATTGAGGATCTGACTTTCACACGTTGTGCTCTTGCATCTTGTGAACTTACAGTATTTTTGTCTCTCTATATAAAATAGTGAGAGGGCTCTATGGTCTGATAGGAGGAGGTTAACATGTTCTATGGTCTGATAGGAGGAGGGTAACATGCTCTATGGTCTGATAGGAGGAGGTTAACATGCTCTATGGTCTGATAGGAGGAGGTTAACATGCTCTATGGTCTGACAGGAGGAGGTTAACATGCTCTACGGTCTGATAGGAGGAGGGTAACATGCTCTACGGTCTGATAGGAGGAGGGTAACATGCTCTACGGTCTGATAGGAGCAGGTTAACATGCTCTATGGTCTGATAGGAGGAGGTTAACATGCTCTATGGTCTGATAGGAGGAGGGTAACATGCTCTATGGTCTGATAGGAGCAGGGTAACATGCTCTATGGTCTGATAGGAGGAGGGTAACATGCTCTATGGTCTGATAGGAGGAGGTTACCATGCTCTATGGTCTGATAGGAGGAGGTTAACATGCTCTATGGTCTGATAGGAGGAGGTTAACATATTCTATGGTCTGATAGGAGGAGGTAAACATGCTCTATGGTCTGATAGGAGGAGGTTAACATGCTCTATGGTCTGATAGGAGGAGGTTAACATGCTCTATGGTC
>NC_048415.1:702795-705976 GCF_013103735.1 Etheostoma cragini
AACATGCTCTATGGTCTGATAGGAGGAGGTTAACATGCTATGGTCTGATAGGAGGAGGTTAACATGCTATGGTCTGATGCACAGATGTAATGATAATGGTACGAGGGAAACTGGATGTATTTGATCCGCCGATGGTCATGTTTCAGTGTGAAGGCCTGGCTCTGTTTTCTTTTGAGCTACAGCTTGAGTTTAGGAAATGAAATAGAAAGAAAACGCATTAAACAACGACACACCCTTTTTGTGTTTCTAACACATTAAGGAAACCTCGAGGCCACTCGTAAAAAATACGAATACATCTTTCTCTCTCGGCTATAAAATAAAACAAGATTGTCCGCCTCCGCAACAACAACAAAAAACACACAGGCAGCACTTTCCTCCCTGTTTTCCTCTGCGAAGAATGGTTGTAAATGTGTAATTACATTAATAAAATAGTCCCGGGTAGTAAACCACTGCGCCCCCCCCCACCCTGAGGATGCCTGATTGCACAAAGTGTGTGTGTGTGTGTGTGTGTGTGTACATGGACGCATGTTGTGCGTGCAAGCAAGCTGTATGCAGAGGTGGGGGCGTGCGGCAGTGTGTGGTTACGGGTTAGCGTGTTAAAAAACTAAATGGCAGCACAGGCTTTAAATGTTCCCCAGTCCTGAGGGCAAGGCGTTCACACAGTGTTACCTCTGGCGGTTAGTTAGCGGGCTGAGGTGGGGGTTGGGGGGGGGGGGGGGGGGGGGGGGGGGGGGGGGGGGGGGGGGGGGGTTGGGGCGGTAGGCTTTGGTACATGGTGCCAGTTTCTGCCATAATAAAGGCATTAAAAAGCTCCTCATTAAACTATTTTGGGCACGGGGGTTTGGAGAGGCACCGGCTGCCAGGGAGTCTCTGCCAGGGCACCTCCATGTCACCGGTGGTTTGAGGGATATGATTACAAACACATGTTTATTAACGGGGGGATGAGAGGAGAGAGAGAGAGAGAGAGATGTTCGAGGGTGTAAAAGAGAAAAAGCTGCAGTTTGCACAAATTAGGTCCCGTTCACACTAATGCAGATTATTCGTACAGCAGTAGGCATGGGGGGGGATATCGGCGCCTGTGTGTCGATACAGTATTGCCACTGAAAATATCGCAATACTATGATGTATTGAACTTGTCTTGGACTCAACTTGACTCGAATCAAACCTTTTTGGACTTGGCCTTGACTTGGACTCGACTAGTCCTGGTCTTGGACTTGTCTTGGACTTGTCTTGGACTCAACTTGACTTGGACTCAAACCTTTTTGGACTCAACTTGACTCAGACTCAAACTTTTTTAGACTCTGTCTCGCTGGGACTTGACTTGTCCTGGTCTTTGACTTGTCTTGGACTCAACTTGGCTCAGACTCAAACCTTTTTGGACTTGGTCTTGACTTGGACTCAACTAGTCCTGGACTTGGACTCAACTTGACTTGGACTCAAACCTTTTTGGACTCAACTTGACTTGGACTCAACTTGACTTGGACTCAACTTGACTTGGACTCAAACCTTTTTGGACTTAACTTGACTCAGACTCCAACCTTTTTGGACTTGGTCTTGTCTTGGACTTGTCTTGGACTCAACAAAGGTGGTCTTGACTGAAGCCCTGTAGATGTACCAGAATGTATTTAATTCTTCGTGCATAAAACTTAAGTGAGTAATTTAATACGAAGGTTTACCAGCACTGTGATTTACATTGCCATAAAACTCAGATTAAGCTTTTTGGCTGCACAAAACGTGCGTTTTGTAGTCATTACGGTCAGGATTTTACTGCACTTTCAAATGAAGAGGAGAATGTTACAGAAGTCTCTTGTTAGCATCTCGGAGGCTACTTCAGACGTTACAGAAGTCTCTTGTTAGCATCTCGGAGGCTACTTCAGACGTTACAGAAGTCTCTCGTTAGCATCTCGGAGGCTACTTCACACGTTACAGAAGTCTTTCGTTAGCATCTCGGAGGCTACTTCACACGTTACAGAAGTCTCTTGTTAGCATCTCGGTCTCGGAGGCTACTTCAGACCTTACAGAAGTATCTCGTTAACGTCTGAAGTAGCCTCTGAGATGCTAACGAGAGACTTCAGACGTTACAGAATTGTCTTGTTAGCATCACGTTAGCATCTCGGAGGCTACTTCAGAAGTTACAGAAGTGTCTCGTTAGCATCACGTTAGCATCTCGGAGGCTACTTGTTGCAGTGACATTGGTCCGAAATGGTCTGGAACCGCGGCTGAGCTAACTCCACGGCATGCTGCAGCGCCTGTCCGTATTATTGTGGATATATTTAAAGATCCCTTCAATGTGTCAGACACTTTTATCCACATGTTGCATTTTCACATGGTTTTCTAGAAGCACCAAACGGCTAAAGCTCCCGGTGGATTCCAGCAGCATCTGGTACCAACATGGTGCGTCCCTCTTCTCGGCCTCTCAGCAGGACGAGGCTTTGTTCTGTCTCTGGGATCTGCTTCAGTTCTTAAAGGGGCACTACGCAGTTTTTCTCAGCTTAATTCACGTTAGCTGAACAGCTTCGGCGTCATTGGAACAGACTTTTTTGGAGTCATATAAACCCTCTATAGAGAAACCTGCACGTGGGCTCTATAGAGAAACTTGTAGGGGGGGCCCTATAGAGAAACCTTGGTTTGGTTTGGATTGGTTTAAAGAAATGCAAATAACCCAAAAGCGAATGTTTTTCTTCCTATCCAAGAATGCATCTGCAGCCAGACCTTACACAATGTGAGACTACTCTCAAGTTAAATTCATCATTTGCAGGTATTTGAAATCATCGGTTCATTTGATTGACCCTGGCGTTTGACCTTTGTGCCCTCAGACTCAGAAACACCGAAGGTCAAGTGGCCTCGCCCCTTAAAATTAAATAAACGAAGAAATTCCAGCATCAGAAGCATTTGATTGGCATAAATCCTGAGTAAGGGTTGTGAGTCTGTGGCTGTGGTGGAAAAGCAGAGTGTTGCGAAATGTTCGAGGTCCCTGATAATGATGAATGATGGGAAAGAAAGTGGGCAGCCTCGCCATGGCAACGCCTCGTGTTTACGTTGAATGCGACTACATCTACATTACTATGTCTGGATTTACCCTGCAGAGACCTGAGGACCAGGCAACCATAGTCCTCAGATTGGAAAGATAGTCTAGCTAGCTGTCTGGATTTACCCTGCAGAGACCTGAGGACCAGGTAAC
>NC_048415.1:706076-712290 GCF_013103735.1 Etheostoma cragini
CAGATTGGACAGATAGTCTAGCTAGCGGTCTGGATTTACCCTGCAGAGATCTGAGGACCAGGTAACCATAGTCCTCAGTCCCCAGCTGCAGGTTAGAGCACCAACACAGACAAAGAGGACGGGGACAGACATCCAAAACTTGATTGGCATAAATCCTGAGTAAGGGTTGTGAGTCTGTGGCTGTGGTGGAAAAGCAGAGTGTTGCGTAACGTTCGAGGTCCCTGATAATGATGAATGATGGAAAGAAAGTGGGCAGCCTCACCATGGCAACACCTCGTGTTTACGTTGAATGCGGCGCATGGCGCTCTGATGTGGCACCGTGGTAACCGTGTCCCCCGAGAGACAGAGACAGACGCAGAGAGGGAGAAGCTCGTTGAGAGATGATCAACAACAACAAACGCACTGATGAAAGAGTTAGGCCGTGCACTCAAACGCCTCATTTGGGGAATAAATTTAGACGGGCGTTGAGAAAAACCGCCGCGGTGGCGACAGCCGGTACATTAACGAGGCTGTAACTCAAATTAGAGAAACAAAGGGCAGAAATCTAACGACTCGGCTGTCTATTGTGCTCCAGTGGGAGACTTCTTGAAGTGGATTTCACATTTAATCGCAATTAATCATGAACGTCAACTTGCAATTAATCCATTTTTATCGATTGATGTTGCCTTTCTCTAAATGGTTGCTCATTTCTTTACTGTTCAATTTCTCCTCCTGCGCTGTGACTTTTATTCTTGTGTTTTATCTGTTTTTATTTTTGAACTGTTCATGAAATGTGCTATACACATAAAGCTGCCTCGCCCATTCTAACTGTACCTTGAATCCTTTTTGTTCCATCGTTCTTATTTTTTTCTCATTTTAATGTCCTTATCAACACAAGGGGGTCACAGTCTGGGGATTTTCAAACTTAAAGGATAAGTTTTAACATAACCTCCGTTGACTTTGCATCATGTAACTGTCTAACATTGTGTTTTCCCTTCACACGTCTTTCCCCCCTTCCTTTATTGTGTTACATATCTTTTTTTGTGCATGTTAAAGGTTTGTAAAGTGACAAAGCCCAAAGTCCACCCCCCAAAGGGACGTACCATCTCCAACAGAAGACACTGTTCCCAGACTGCTCCGATCAGCTGGACTTTGGTCCAGCCAGGCAGGCCTGCTTGGCTCTTTTGGGGAATGATTGTAAAGATTAACAAAGAACATATTCACAGCATTTAGTCTCAAACTGGGACGTTTTGGGACCGATTGGCGGGATTTGTAATGGACAAAGTACCACGGGTCGCACATGTTCCACTTAAGCAAGCCCAATTTGCAGAGCTACCATTCAGAGTTGATTGTGATTGGTGTAAAGCCAACCAGAGCTTGTCTTGCTCCTATCCAGGAATGCAGAGTTCCCATTCAAGGTCAAAGTCAATTTTGACCTGGTAGGTCAAGTTCGAGGTTAACGGGAAGACAGCACCCGTCTTAAGACTGTAAAAACACTGTTGTTGTTGTTTTTAATGAAGTGGAGAAATCTACATAAATAACTGTTAGATGGATTCGTTTTCCAATTTGTGGTGGACCATTCAGGAAGGATGGAAGAAAAGAAGTTACATAGAAGAATAGTGTTGTAAACACGTCGTTAGCGTTGGGAAACTGTCAGACGTCACTTAATCTCGCATTGCCAGACCTTCCTACACGGCGTTGCGGAGGACGGTCTGGCTAGTCCACACAGAGTTCCAGTTAGACCTGTTTCTTGAGGAGGTTTTGGCATTGCAGGACCAGTGCCTGGTCCCTGTTTGTTTGGGTCTATTGTGTTCCTGTGTATCGCTGTGAATGTGCGTGCATGTGCAGATCTTTGTAACTGGTTCCCATGGTAATAGACCACCGGGTTCCCAGTCCCATCAGCATCAGCCGGCCCGATGCGGTTTCACGATGCGGCTCAGGAATCTGTCACCCAGAGCAAAGAAAGCTTTGGGATCTTTAGAGCCAGGCCCACAAAATATGGAACTGGTTTCTGAGGGAAATAGCTCGGCGACTCCGTCCCTGGATCTTATTAACTGTGTGCTTGTGGGAGGATGTCTTGATCAGTGTGTGTGTGTGTGTGTGTGTGTGTGTGTAAAGTTACATCATACCCTTCCAGTTTACCATCTCCTCAGATACCCTTCATTGTTTTTGTTCATTAAGAAGCAGCCGTGGAAGACGTACCTCTGTAAAAACACGTTTTTTTGTGTTTTTATTTTTATTTTTTACAAAGTAGAGAAATGTAGGTAAATAACTGTGAGATAGCTTTGTTTTTCCATGCATATGCATGTTCTGAACATGCATATGCAAGTTCTGAACATCGAGTAGGCCCATGGACCCTTGACTTATATGTCTTTCCATGCTTTATTCAATGTACTTTCCCCAGCCAGTATACACACCCCTTAAACCAACTTATTACCACAAGTTTTACTGTTGTTTTTTCAAAGTTAATGGTCAATAAACCTCATTTATATGATTTTATACCTAATTGTTGAGTTAAAAAGCATTATGAATTATGAATTATGAATTATTTGGACACCTAAGATAGACTTTTGTCAGAGTTTAGTAGGGAAATGTTATGTAAAAACCATTTAAACCTTTTTTTTTCTTTATCCAAATGCTGTAAAATCTAATATCCTGAATTCAATGATGTCTTGAACCAACTGTGTTTTTTTTTGTTTTTTTTGCCAATTTGGTTAAAAGAAACACGTTGTTTTGAGTAGAAACTTTAAAAAAAGCGGGTCAAGTCCGACCCCGAGGACGACCGGAGGGTTGAGAGAACGATGTGAATATTTTGGGGGAGACGAGGACTCGATGGGGAAAGCGAGGCCATTATTTCGACAAGTCCTCTTAGGGAATGAATGATGTTCGTGATGGTGGTTGTGGTGTTGTGGTGTTTTGGGGTGGAGAGAGTTCATCACCATCACAACTTTCATTCTTTGCATTCACTTCCTGGTGTTGCTGCTGATTTTGTGGGTGAGGAATCAAAGCGACGTTAAAACCCTTTTTAAATCCCAGCAGATGTTCCCGAGACAACGCAGCATCGGCTGGCTGCTACTTTCAATACAAGCTTGTTTACAGGAATGCTTTCCATCTATTTGGAGTCGTCTATAAAACGAATGACCGTGTGTTTCAACCCACAGTTGTACCGCTCCGATCCAGTGATGCTAACAAAGTCTGATTTAGAAGATAATCAAATCAGGTTTGTGTAACTGTTTATGAAGAACATGAAAAGGCCTAACAAGGGAAGGTCGTAAATAAGCGTAATCATCTCGCAGCTTTTTTGTGTTTGGAACAATGAGTCATTGTTGCTTTGCATATCCACAAAACACAACACATACTTGGGTTTAATGTGATTAACTCAGACGAGGCTCGGCATTTCTGGGCCATAAATCTCTCCGCGCTCTCAGCTCGGAGGCTGCCAGAAAAAAGCCCAAAATCCACGACTTGTTCATTTTGTTCCCCTGCTAATGAAATCAGGTAATAAGGGCGTGGCGGTCGGGCCGAGGGGGGGGGCGGTTGTACCCGGCCCGAGACTACCAGAAACTCCAGGGGAGATGGGGCAACGCGGTTCATAATGTACCTATGCCAGAGGCTAATAGGCGTTCACTCTCCCCCTCTCTGCTTGATTGGGACCAGATGTGTGTGTGTGTGTGTGTGTGTGTGTGTGTGTGTGTGTGTGTGTGTGTGTGTGTTTGTGTGCGTGTGCGTGTGCGTTACACTCTGGGAAACGGCTGAGATGAGAGACGGCGAGACCGCCAGAGCCACAGTAAATTCATGGAACGGCTAATGAATAAAACAACAACGGATTAAATGTGCCATGGCTAAAAATAATTTGATTAAGAATCCGATTCGGCGGCCAGATTGTTGGAGGCCACGCCGGAGACAGCTGCGTCTTTATTTGAGCTCTGGTGTGCGAGAGAGAAACCGCAGTCCCCCTCCTAACGAGCTTCTACGAGACCTCGATCGCGGTCGTTTTTTATAGGGATTTCTGGGCAAAAGCTCGAGGTCCTAATGAATCAGTTGTCATCACGTGCGATTGCCTGTTTTAAAAAGTCCCAAACTTTCTGAGTTTAGTCAGGTTCAGCCAGGGCCAGTCCGAAGTCCAAGCACCCCCCGTCTCCGGCCGATAACTTGGTTCATCAACACGTGTCTCCAGGTCCCTGTCAGGTTCATTAATTTGGGGGGACCTCCGCGGGACTTCATAACTGCCAACCACCCCTCCAAATGTGTCAATGTGCATCGTGAGGAATATTTCAATGTGTGGTATGATTTGGGGGGGCAGTAGCTGGGTTGGGAACTGGAAGGATGCTGGTTCAAGTCCCCACACGGAACAAATTATAGTGGTGGACTGGTAGCTGGAGAGATGCCAGTTCACTTCCTGGGCACTGCCAAGGTGCTAAATCCCCCTCAACTGCTCAGGGCGCTGGTCCAGTACTGGCAGCCCCCCCCCCCCCCCCCCCCCCCCCCCCCCCCCCCCACACTCTGAAATCTCTCCATTAGTGCATGTATTGGACCTGTACATGTGTGTGTAGCGCAGGACTGTCTGTAGTGTGCATGATAACAACAGAGTTTAATTTGTAATTTCCCCATAGAGGATCACGATAGAGTTTAAATTATAAGAAAACTCCTCATTATGATTGCCTTTGCGGCTGTGGCTCAGTGGTAGAGCGGTTGCCTGCCAATTGGAAGGTTGGTGGTTCGATCCCCGCCCCTGCAGTCATTGTCGAAGTGTCCTTGGGCAAAACACTGAACCCTGAGTTGCCCCCGGTGCTGCGCATCGGAGTGTGAATGTGTGTGAATGTTTATCTGATGAGCAGGTGGCACCTTGTACGGCAGCCCCGGCCCCAGTGTATGAATGTGTGTGAATGGTGAATGTTCCCTGTAGATGTAAAAGCGCTTTGAGCAGTTGTTAAGACTGGAAAAGCGCTATATAAATACAGCACATTTACATTTACATTTACTTTCCATCTGAGATTAAGATGAAGATATCAAGCCCATGACAGTGTGTCTACAGAGCTGGAATCAGGACGTGGTTAGCCTAGCTTAGCATTAAGACTGGAACCAGCGAGCAAAAGCTAGCTTGGCTCTGTCCCAAGCAGGGAGCACATACAGGGAGCAGATCAGACAGGGAGCAGAACAGACAGGGAGCACATGCATGGAGCAGATCAGACAGGGAGCAGATCAGACAGGGAGCGCATACAGGGAGCAGATCAGACAGGGAGCGCATACAGGAACAGATTAGACAGGGAGCACGTACAGGGAGCAGATTCACGTATCGTCCTGGTCGGGACATGTGGAGGCGGAGTGCCCCGTGTGCAAGGCTAGCACATTTGTTTCAGGGTCTAATAAAGGAGCTGGAGAACTCGAGGCTCACATGGACAACAAAAAACCTGATCTCATCGCACTGAAAAGGTTTTAAGAGATATTTAGTTGAAGCTGACACAGAATACGTCATATTTAGAACGTTATTTTGTATTTTTTATGTGAAAAGAGCTATTATTTTGTTTCAGGTTGTTACAGATTTTATTTCATTACGTAAGTTATTTTCGTGCCATTGAGGCTTCACAAAGCGTCTTCGTTAACCTGTGAGAAGCCGGTCTGAATTTGTGTCTCGAGGCCGGCCGAGGGTTCGCCCTAGAGTAACCTAAAGAGTTCACATCTGCAGTTAGTGTGAGATCCCGGTGTTGGATGAGGCTTCTGCATGCCTTGGGCCGGCTCCTTATTTCCTCTTTTGGTTCATCCGTGGTGTCCTTTTGTTCTACTCCTGCCCTCCTCTTGACTCTGTCTGAGCGTCTGTCTTCTCTAACTGCCTGTATTTGTCATCTCAACACAAACCGACAGCCCGCCCCCCCTCCGGTTCCTCACCCGTCCCCCCCGCTCGCCGTAGCCGCAGGGGGTCCGGCTCTCGGGACCAGCCTCGAACGTCAGACTGTTGAAGGGTCCCGTTGAAAAAGAACCTGAACGCTTGTCCAAATAGCTCACCGGTGCGTACAAAAGGGAAGCAGGTGAGACAGGGAGGCATTGTTTGGTCCTGTCCCCCCCCCTCCCCCCCTTACAGGTGAGACTCCTCAGAGTCTGCAGCACAGACTTCTCTTCTGATGGATCAGGGACGCTCTCCAAGAACATCAAGAAGGCTTGGCGTGAGGTTGGCACGACACGGATGGAAAGCCCAGTCAAGTTAATGATGGGGGAGGGGGGGGGGGGGGGGGGGGGG